>NC_137014.1:23524477-23579477 GCF_032717465.1 Coenobita brevimanus | reverse complement strand
GAGTCATAAAAATGAACGTTACGTCTTGGGAAGAAAGGCAAAAAACGAGAGAGAGAGAGAGAGAGAGTGAGAGAGACAGAGAGAGAGAATAAAGTGGTTGTTTAACTGTATACAGGCTGAAAGAGCTACTAGCCAGCCAACTTACGAAATGTTGTTAGACAAAAAATATGCATAGTCGATACCGTTAGTTTTGTCTCACGTTTCCTTTAGCTTTTCTTACATTCCCCTCAGCCCTTCATAATATGTCCTCCCCACTTCTTTTCCCGAGCTTTTGCTTCTCTCCAGCTTTCCTCTTCTTCTCATACCCTTCCCCCTCATTTCCCCAATTTCCTTCAGCCCTCCCCCCCCCTCCTTTTTTTTTTTTTTCCCCGAATCTCCTTTGCCCAGTCACTCATTTTCCTCGATTCTCCTTCATAGTAACATCTCTTCTCATAACATTACCTTACTGTCCATAAATTCGTGCATATTTTCAACTTTATCTCATATTCCATGTTCCTGCCTGTCTGTGTGTGGGGGTGCAGTGCAGCGAAGCTTAGAAAGAGGATTTTGATGAATATTTTTAAGATGGCTGGAACTGGGTCCCAAATGGATCAGTTTCATGTCGACTGATCTTTTCTGTAGGAGTGTACTGGTCCTTGATAATTGTCCACATTGGTGTTTAGTACTTGCATGTGGAAGAGACGGCGGGACATGTCCGTAGAGTTTCGCATGTATTTGCAGAGAGAGAGAGAGAGAGAGAGAGAGAGGGTCGTTCATTACATTCCAATGTCTGTTACTTCATTGATGCTACGAAGAGATGATTTTTTTTCCCACTAGAAAATGGTGGTAGCTGTGGTTGTGGTAGTTGTGGTGGTGTTAGCTACAATGATGGTGGTGGTGGTGGTCGTAGCTGTGATGATGGTTGCGGTGATGGTGGTAGCTGTGGTCGAGATGTTGGTGGTGGCTGTAAAGATGTTGATTGTGGTGGTGGCTGTAGCTGTGGTTCTGGAGGTGGTGAAAGCAGTGATGATGATGATGGTGGTTATGGTGGTAGATGTAATGGTGATAGTGGTGGTGGTAGCTCTGGTGTTGTTGATGTTGGTGGTGGTAGCTCTGGTGTTGTTGATGTTGGTGGTGGTAGCTCTGGTGTTGTTGATGTTGGTGGTGGTAGCTCTGGTGTTGTTGATGTTGGTGGTGGTAGCTCTGGTGTTTTGATGTTGGTGGTGGTAGCTCTGGTGTTGTTGATGTTGGTGGTGGTAGCTCTGGTGTTGTTGATGTTGGTGGTGGTAGCTCTGGTGTTGTTGATGTTGGTGGTGGTAGCTCTGGTGTTGTTGATGTTGGTGGTGGTAGCTCTGGTGTTTTGATGTTGGTGGTGGTAGCTCTGGTGTTGTTGATGTTGGTGGTGGTAGCTCTGGTGTTGTTGATGTTGGTGGTGGTAGCTCTGGTGTTGTTGATGTTGGTGGTGGTAGCTCTGGTGTTTTGATGTTGGTGGTGGTAGCTCTGGTGTTGTTGATGTTGGTGGTGGTAGCTCTGGTGTTGTTGATGTTGGTGGTGGTAGCTCTGGTGTTGTTGATGTTGGTGGTGGTAGCTCTGGTGTTTTGATGTTGGTGGTGGTAGCTCTGGTGTTGTCGATGTTGGTGGTGGTAGCTCTGGTGTTGTTGATGTTGGTGGTGGTAGCTCTGGTGTTGTTGATGTTGGTGGTGGTAGCTCTGGTGTTTTGATGTTGGTGGTGGTAGCTCTGGTGTTGTTGATGTTGGTGGTGGTTGTATTGTTATTCAGGTTTGAATGAACACTGCAGTTCTGCGGTGTCGGATCCGTTTAATGATTCAACCTGGTAAATACAGCTTCATAAATAATAAACAACAAAAGAATGAACTCAGATTCACTTCCCAGCAATAATCGCAAACACACGTCATATATATAATTACAAAGAACCTTAGTATGATATCAAATAATAATATCACACTATACAATGTGACCGACCATACTAAATATGCAAAATAAAATGGACAATTATTCATGAACTTAAGCATAATTTGAAACTTTAAAAAATGCAGTAAACTTACAACATGGCCGCACTGTCTTCCAAACATCCACCCGAATAACATCAGTCCACATATAGTATAGACAATTTCACACAGGACAGCTGCCAGACCTAAACTCGGGGCCCCTCTGCTCAGCTCCTTAACCTCGTACCAACTGACCCCAGGACTCCCGGTCCGGCTGTGAGCCAGGCTTGAAATATGGCCACGTGACTGGCTACTAATAGTTTATCACAAACTGCCGCCATTCGGCTTGTTTCACACGTTAACCGTACAGTTTAAATTTAACCATTCATAAACAAGTATCAGTTAAAACATTGAACCTCGCAAATACATTTTCAAGACATTCCAATATTAACTAATATTAACAGTACACTATGATTATACATAAATGTAACTTAAGCTTATATCACTAACAGTACCAAATCACCCAAGGGTATCCAACATACTCCTCGTTATTCCACTAAACAATCAGTGAAATCTTAATACATACAATATACAGTATATACGGTATTTACACATAAATAATCCTACACATATACATCCACAATTGTGATAGACAAATATGCATCTAAATAATCACCATAGAATAGTAATACAAAAATATCGTGATTTCTGATAATCACGATACACTCCCCGCCTGACATTTAAGCTATCTTGATTACTGCTCCTCCACCGGAAGAAGTACAACTAAGCTATGAACTGATCTGGTTACATTTACATCCCGTTGGCCTGAATATTTGCCTCCTGGCTCATTAATTTTATACCGGAGCAACACATCCCTGACCTTTCCATCTTTACTTCTGAGAGCACTTACGACCTGTGCCATTTTCCATTCCCCTTTCAATACATTAGAATCCTTTACCAAAACTATATCTCCAGTCTGGACATTCCGTACATCTACATGCCATTTCTGCCTAATAAGCAGACTAGGGAAATAGTTTCGCATCCATTTCTTCCAGAATGAATCAATAATTCTGTTCATGAATGCATGCCTCTTACTAAAATTGCTACTTTCATCCCACATCCCACTTGGCACTGTGACTGTAGAACGACCCAAAAGAAGATCATTAGGACGAACAACAGAAACATCTTCGAGGTCAGATACTTTGTTACATCCAATCGGTCTTTCATTGAGAAGGTTAGCTACCTCAAACATTACTGTTTGTAACTCGCCATATGACAAGACACAGTCCCCAACAATTCTACACAGGGATCTCTTAACCAACCTAATCAAGGCCTCACTGCATCCGTTCTGCCACGGTGCATCTGCTGACTTATTAAACTCCCAAGAAAGACCCTCAAATCTTCCAAATTCAGTTAATTCCTTAAGATTCCACTTAGAAACCATGTCTCTCAACTCCTTGTTTGCTGACACCAACTGAGCACCATTATCTGAGAACACCTTTCTTGGAAAACCTCTAATAGATGTGAATCTTTTAAATACCTTAAGAAAGCTGCCAGTATCATAGCCTTCTGCAACATCTATATACACAGCTCTGGTAGCCATACAATTAAATATGACTCCATATACCTTCCTTTTCACCCTTCGTTTTACAGTATCACAAACAGAATAAGGTCCAAAAAGATCAAGTGATACATTGAAAAATGGTGGCGAAGGTTCAAGTCTCTCTTTTGGTAATTCGCCCATGCATTGAGAGGTCACTTTCTTGTCAATCATACGACAGGTGGTACAGTGCCGTTTCACAGATTTAATAACTCTTCTAGCACCAGGCACCCAAAATTTTAACTGCAATTTAGCAAGACAAGCCTCCACACCATCATGATTTTCCTGATGTATCTGACTAATGTATAGTTTTGTGAATGGGTGGTCTGATGTTAAAAGAATGAATTCATCACGGTTCCAATTAGCTTTCATCCACTTCGATATTCTGGTTCCTACCACTACTACTTTCTGATCATTTAGCGTGGGCCCCAGTCGTTTGAACCTAGTCCTCCAATCTGGATGGATTGAGACTTGAACTTGTCTGATCCAGTAATTCTCTGCTGCTTGTAGGCATTCTGCGGTAGGCTCTTCACACAATCCTTTCAATGACTTTGCCTTGACAACTTGCATTACCCGAGCTGTGACTGAAAGCAGTTTCTTGTAGCTGCTAAACCTACCAATATCTATCACTGTCTTTACCTCCTTAGCCTCACATGCATGGGTAGTTGCTTTCTACAAACACAGTATCAGGTACATCTCCCTCAAAACTCTGCTTCACCGGCCATTGATCATGATCTAAGTAGAGAAATTCTGGGCCTCTTTGCCACACAGAATCTGGTCCTAATTCTGATGGGGTACACTCTCTTGTTGTCAGGTCTGCTGCATTATTTTCAGATGGCACCCAATACCATTCTGTTGGTTTTGTCCTAGATTGGATTTCAGCCACCCTATTTGCAACAAAAGGATTAAATCTAAAGGATTCCTTTTGAATCTGAGCTCGTACTATAGAGGAGTCTGTGATATGAATAACTCTTTGGAACTTAAACTGCATTTCCCTTTCAATTGTAGATCTCAAACGACTAGCTACAACAGCACCACATAATTCTAATCTCGGTATACTGATCTGTCTTGTTGGTGCAATTCTGTTTTTGGAGCACAATAGATATGATCTAACTGAACCATCAGACAATTCCCATCTGACGTATGCAGCGGCCCCATATGCTTTCTTACTACCATCAGAGAAAACAACCAATTCTGGGTGGCCTACGGTGGGTATCGGTTTTATACATCTGGGAAATTCCAACTCTTCTAACAGGAACATCATCTCAAACAGTGATTTTGCCTTTTCATACAAAATTTCATTAATTGGTTCATCCCACCCTCTTGGTCGATCCCCCTCACTGTCTGTAACTACATCTCTCATCAATAGCTTAGCTTTAAGGGTAAATGGAGTAATAAATCCAAGAGGATCATACAAGGTTGCAATCTGACTCAAGAATCATGCGCTTCGTCAACTGGCTTGGCAAACGCCTTTCTAGATCACCTAACAAAACATCTGGTTCAGACCTTCCTTGACGAGTTTTCCTTGAAAAATTGAGTTTGGCTTTGAACAAAAAGATATCCTCCTTAGGTTTCCAATCTAGACCTAAAACCTTTTCATGATTTGTATCCAAAACTTTCTCACTGATGCATCCATCATCTCCAGACATGATCCACTGTTTCATTACAAATCCTCCTGCTTCCAACACTTCTTCCACTTGTCCCATCCTTTCAACAGCTATTTCGGAACTATCAAAGCTTCCTAACACATCATCCACATAAGAATCTTCAATAATAGTCTTTATAGCCAAAGGATATTCCTCATTCATTTGAGCAGTCTTCCTCAATGCCACCATAGCTATTGCCCCCCCTGGTTTATCTCCAAATGTCACAGTCTTCAGTATATAATGATCAGGAACTTTCTCTGCATCTAAATCTCTCCATAGAAATCTATGAGTATGCATATCAAACTCTGATATTTTAACACTGTTGTACATTTTCTTGATATCGCCAACTATGCCAATCCTATTTTGTCTGAAACGCAAAAGAATCCCCAACAAATTATTTAGAACATCAGGCCCTTTAGCAAGAAAATCATTTAGAGCCATTCCTTGGAATGATGCAGCTGAATTAAACACAATCCTTAGAGGTGTTGACTGAGATTCTGGCTTTATGGATTTCATGGTGTGGCAAGTAAAAAGTAGGGCCCTCATAACTCTCCAATTCTTGTTGGGTCAACTTCTGCGCCAACTCCTCTAGATACCATGTCATTAATTTGTTCCTGATACTTTAAACAGTACTTCATTCCCATCTTTTTTAATCTTTTCTCTGTAGCTCTTAATCGAGCCAAAGCCATGGGGAAGTTATTAGGTAACTTAGAAGGGTCACAGATCCAAGGGTATTCTGAAATCCAACATTTATTTCCCCTATCATAGTGCAATCCATCTTCAATAAGTCTAAGTTCCCTTTCTTCCTTTATAGTTAAATTTCCTTTAATGGAACAACCTCCACACTTGCATCCCCCACATCTTGGGGTACACAAAGTTCCTAAGCTTTCAGTCAAAAAGTATTCTTCAATTACTTGACAAGGGTTTAGCCGAGATGTAAGAAGCCACTCTTCAGGCTTAGAACATGCAACATGATTCACCTGAACATTAAGGCTAACGCTTTGCTTTCTTTCTCCATCTATACTTCCTCTAAGGCAAAATCCAAAGTCATTAGCCAACAGTTGAACACTGTGCACTGTTTACAACTTGAGGTAAAGAGCACAGTAATCTGATCCAATCAATAACTCAATACGTCCGCTGGGTCTCTTTAACTGCCATTCCTGTAACCCAAACATATGTGCCAAATGGAGTCACGTCTATCTCACTTGACACACCAGTGATTTCAGTTATACCACAGGCATCAATTATTTTTTCCCTCCCAAATTTATCTTTCAACAAGACTTTATACACGTAACTTTCTACCTGTTCTGTTTGCGCACCAACCTTGGTTAAAGTTAAACTCACAGGAGTCCCAACAAGACCCAGTTTCCGTGCCATCCTATTGGTGATTAAACTTAAATTACTTCCTGGATCATAAAGGGTGGGTATTACCTGATTAGCACTGTTCACATAACCCGTCATGAGCATTACTCCATCTCTTGTCACATGGCTACTTGATGCTTCCACAGTAGTACTTCCATGGCTAATGAATATGGGATGAAGGGCAGAATGATGATATTTTCCACAGCGTTCCCCATCTACCAGAACTCTACATGAATATCCTTGACTGCAATTCCTTGCTAAATGTCCTTCCTTCAGGCACATATAACATATACCCTTAGATTTCAGAAATTCAAATTTTGTCTCCTTAGGCCACTGTTTAAAGGTTGCACAATCTTTCAGATCATGAGTATCAGACTCATGCACACAACATCTCTTGGTATTTCCCTGAAACTTATTACTAGCAAAGGATAAGTTAGATAAACATTTGAACATTTGATTTTGAAATTTTTCCTGACCTGTAGCTAACTGTTTAATCGCCTCTGCAAGTTCAGAGTCCTTGGAAGTCTCTTCTTCACACACATGAACTGTCGCCCTAGCACTTGCAATCCTTGACTCATCTTGCAAATACTCTATAACTTTGCGCTGTTCAGTCAAGAATGTTACTAAGCTTTTAAACCTGTCAGTACCGATAGACTGTACCTTTATTGCCCATTCTCTTTTCAAAGTAGGTGGCAACAATCTCTCCACTTGAGTAATTACAGTAGTGTTTTCAAGTTCCTGTAACTGACCCAAATTATCAATATCCAACCACACTTTCTCTACAGTATTAATCATGTTAATAAGCCTTTTATTGTCACCTTCAACCACTGGTTTAGTTGCTCTGATATCTCCTAAAATAGAATCTATCATTTTAGCTGGATCACCATAAGTCTCTTTCCAGACGAGCCCACATTCGGTTATAATCGTCTAAATCTTCCACTAATTTCCTAGGTTCACCTTCCAAGGAATTCCTCAGCACGTACGGGTCCATTCCTTGCTGAGACACAACTAACCTTTCATAATCCTTAACAAAAGTAGGAAATGCTCTGACAGAACCACGAAATTTAGGAGGCTCCAGTTTCTTTATGGCAAGTGATGGTTTCTGTTTCACCTTCCCAGTCTCAGTTATCAAAATATTATAAACTTCATGTTTTTATATTTTCAAGTTCAGTTATGTATTGTTCATACTCATCATAAGGTTCAGATTCCTTTAAAAGAGCGATCATTTCCTCATTCCTTTCATCCACCACTTTGAAGCACGTACTAACCTCCTCATACATTCGTTGAAGCACTTCACATGATAACTTCTTTCCTTGGGCTTCCTTGAAGATGTTGACCTTCCTAGTGAACCTTCTCTTGGCTGCTGTCCGGTTTTTCTTGAGCTCATCCATGGTTGCGAGTTGTTGAATTGTATTGTTATTCAGGTTTGAATGAACACTGCAGTTCTGCGGTGTCGGATCCGTTTAATGATTCAACCTGGTAAATACAGCTTCATAAATAATAAACAACAAAAGAATGAACTCAGATTCACTTCCCAGCAATAATCGCAAACACACGTCATATATATAATTACAAAGAACCTTAGTATGATATCAAATAATAATATCACACTATACAATGTGACCGACCATACTAAATATGCAAAATAAAATGGACAATTATTCATGAACTTAAGCATAATTTGAAACTTTAAAAAATGCAGTAAACTTACAACATGGCCGCACTGTCTTCCAAACATCCACCCGAATAACATCAGTCCACATACAGTATAGACAATTTCACACAGGACAGCTGCCAGACCTAAACTCGGGGCCCCTCTGCTCAGCTCCTTAACCTCGTACCAACTGACCCCAGGACTCCCGGTCCGGCTGTGAGCCAGGCTTGAAATATGGCCACGTGACTGGCTACTAATAGTTTATCACAAACTGCCGCCATTCGGCTTGTTTCACACGTTAACCGTACAGCTTAAATTTAACCATTCATAAACAAGTATCAGTTAAAACACTGAACCTCGCAAATACAACATTTTCAAGACATTCCAATATTAACTAATATTAACAGTACACTATGATTATACATAAATGTAACTTAAGCTTATATCACTAACAGTACCAAATCACCCAAGGGTATCAACATACTCCTCGTTATTCCACTAAACAATCAGTGAAATCTTAATACATACAATATACAGTATATACGGTATTTACACATAAATAATCCTACACATATACATCCACAATTGTGATAGACAAATATGCATCTAAATAATCACCATAGAATAGTAATACAAAAATATCGTGATTTCTGATAATCACGATACAGTGGTAGCTCTGGTGTTGTTGATGTTGGTGGTGGTAGCTCTGGTGTTTTGATGTTGGTGGTGGTAGCTCTGGTGTTTTGATGTTGGTGGTGGTAGCTCTGGTGTTTTGATGTTGGTAGATGCGATGGTGATGATGATGTTGGTAACTGTGGTGATGATGGTGTTGGTAGCTGTGGTGGTGGTGGTATTGGTACCTGTGGTGGTGGTGGTGGTGGTGGTGATAGCTGTGGTGGTGGTGGTGGTGGTAGCTGTGATGGTGGTGGTGGTTTTGTAGTGGTAGCTGTGAGATTGATGGTGATGGTGGTAGCTGTGGTGGTGGTGGTGGTAGTGGTGGTGATAGCCGTGATGATGATGATGATGTTGGTGGTGGTAGTGGTGGTGAAAGCTGTGATGATGGTGGGGGGGTGGTAGCTGTGATGGTGGTGGTGATGGTAACTGTGGTGGTGTTGGTAACTGTGATGATGATGATGGTGGTGGTGGTGGAAGCTGTGATGGTGGTGGTGGTGGTGGTAGTTGTGATGATGGTGATGGTGGCGGTGGTAGTTATGATGATTGTGGTGGTAATGGTGTTGGTAGCTGTGATGATGATTGTGGTGGTGGTGGTGGTAGTTGTGATGATGATGTTGATGGTGGTGGTGGAAGCTGTGATGATGATGGTGGTGGTGGTGGAAGCTGTGGTGGTGGTGGTGGAAGCTGTGGTGGTGGTGGTGGTGTTGGTAGTTGTGATGATGGTGATGGTGGCGGTGGTAGTTATGATGATTGTGGTGGTAATGGTGTTGGTAGCTGTGATGATGATTGTGGTGGTGGTGGTAGTTGTGATGATGATGTTGATGGTGGTGGTGGAAGCTGTGATGATGATGGTGGTGGTGGAAGCTGTGATGATGATGGTGGTGGTGGTGGAAGCTGTGATGATGATGATGATGATGGTGGTGGTGGAAGCTGTGATGGTGGTGGTGGTAGCTGTAGTGGTGGTGGTGGTAGTGGTGATGGTAGCTGTGATGATGATGACGGTAGTGGTGGTAGCTGTGATGGTGGTGGTGGTAGTGATGATGGTAGCTGTGATGATGATAATGGTGGTGGTGGTAGCTATGATGATGATAATGGTGGTGGTGGTAGCTATGATGATGATAATGGTGGTGGTGGTAGCTATGATGGTGGTGGTGGTAGCTGAGGTGGCAGTGGTGGTAGTGGTAGCTGTTCAGAAATGGCTCATTTAGGCAAGTGCTTACTCCAAAAGCGAAACGTTGTTCAGAGACGACTTTAATTTGTTCAAATGTTCATCGGCCCGATAGGGCCGCGAGGCTCTTATCGCATCAATACTTCTTCGTTACCTGAGTTTTCTTCGACTCTCCTCCTCCTTGTCTCTCCACCTTTCTCTGAACTCATCGTCCTTTAGACTTTCTCAACTCTCTTGTCCAATGTACCTCCCCTCCCTAGCGTATCATCTCCCCCATCGTATATCCTTCTCCCAGTGTATCTTCTCATTCAAAGGTATCTCTTTCTCCACCAACGTATCTCCTTATCCCTTACAGTATCTCTTCCCTTGACATATCTCCTTCTCCCTCTGTGTATCTCATTCAACACCAACGTATCCTCCTTCTCCCTGAACGTATTTCCTTCCCACTCAAAGTATCGTCTTCATCTTCAACATATCTCCTTTTCCTCCGACATATGTCCTTTTTCCCTCAACATATCTCCTTCTCTAACAACGTATCTTCTCCCTCAGCGTATCAACTACATCAGCGTATCTCCTCCCTTCAGTGTATCTCCTACTCCCTCAGCCTATCTTCTTCCCCGCTCAATTGATCAGATTCTCCCCCACCGTTTTTCCTTCTCCTCCATCATATCTCCTTCTCCCCCAGCATATTTCCTTCTCCGCCACCGTATCTCCTTCTCCCTAGACATATATCCTTTTCCCCCCAACATGTCTCCTTCTCCAACAACGTATCTCTTCTCCCTCTACGTATCTCCTCCACCAACGTATCTCATTCTATCTCTACGTATCTCACTCAGTCTTCACCACCGTACCTCCTTCCTCAACGCACCTCATTCTTCACCAACATATCTCCTCCTCCTTCAACGTATCTTCTCCCACAACGTAACTCGTTCTCCAACAACGTATCTCCTTTTCCAACAACGTATCCAATATTTAACAATATTCAGCACAATCATGCATCATATCTGAACATAATTGGGGATTCATTTTCTTGGGATTTTTTCTTGGAATGATCATATTACCTCTCTTGTAATATCTGCTTGCAGCAGATTGTGTGGTAAGCCGCCCCCGTGCCTTCCTTACCCTTGCACAGTAGTTGACTTTATACGCGAGTTTTATTCACCGCAGTGCAGTGTACAGCTCCCATGTGTGGAGAGGCTCCCCACATACAGGTCTTCTAAACAAGATGGAGTTATATTCTTTTTCGTCCCATTAACTTCCCTTCTGTTACTGGCTCCCTTCAGCCTCACTGTTGCATCTTTATCTCTTTTCTGTCGCTACTCCAATAGTCACTGCTCCCTTGAACTGTCTACTTGCATATCCCCACCACTACGGAGGATACTCGTTTAGCAGCAAACCCTCATTCCTTTTCTGTCCAGCTTTCTAATGCAAGTTAACCGTTACTCCTTGCCCTTCATGTATGCAAGAGGTCAACTCTGGAACTGTCTTCCTCTGTCTGTATTTCCTACTGCCTTTGACCCCCAGTCTTTGAAACTCATTGTGGCCAGGCATCTCTAAATGAAGGGAACATCAATTTGGCGCTCTGTTGTCTTGTTTTTATTTTATTTTTGAAAGAAACAGTTTTCCGGGGTTCTAGCAATTGGTTCCTTCTTTCTTACATAAAAACATATGCAACGCTACACTGTTGCAAACCTCCATCTGACCAAGCACATACCACCCACCCTCCTGTACACCCAACCAAGCTCTTAACGGCCCCCCCCCCAAATCTTATCTGTTAATGGTGGACGTAAGGAGAACGCCTTAAGGACACATAACCTGTGCCCTTCAGATACCTTGCACAGGTTGCACTGAAGGCTGTGGATTTTTTTTTTTTACTTTCTCATTATTAAAAAAAAAAAAAAATACTTGGGACAATATTCTACTGTACTTATCAAAAGGCATTAGTTCACCATAAGACACATAACTAAGTGAAATTTGATGACTCTGAAGTGAATACTTTCTCAGTTCTGATCCGGAAACGAAATCTCTACGCCCGACTAGCAGCCTGCTGCCCCTGTCGCTTTCCAGCTCTACAGGACGGACACCTACTGAACCCACTGGATAACTCCTCTGACTTTGTTAGGTGGAGGGTAAAAAAAAAATCTCCAGTGTATCTCTTACTTCCCGACGTATATCCTCCCTCTGCGTATCTGCTTATCCTTCACTGTATGTCCAATTTCAAGCATCCTTCATCTTCTTCCCTGCTTCTTCTCGCTTTTTCTTCCATCAGACTTTTCACCACTTCTTCTCGTTCTCCTTCGTATCTCCTCCTCCAGTTCTTTTGTTCACTCGCTTCCAATTCTCCTCTCTTCTTCCTCCTCTAATCCTCCACAACTTTCCTCCTCCTCCTCTTCCTTCTTTCTCCAACTTCACTCTTACTCCAAATCTTCTCCCTCAGCCTTATCTCTGCAAACCTACGCAGGCCACCTAAATATATCCTCCTCCTCCTCCTCCTCCATCTGACCCTGCACAACCACGGTTACCAAAATTATCATGACCATAGCCTTGAAAAATTTCCTCTTCTTTCTTTTTCCTCTTTTTCTTCTTATCTGCCTCCCTTCTTCTCCTACTTAACTCTCCTCTTCCTCCAAGTCAGCTTATTGAAACTCGTCTATTCTGATTTTTTGATAGTGGGACCATCGCCTCCTCTCCTCATCCCCACATCTCTTTGCCCTCCTCCTCCTCCTCCTCTTCTTTTCTCACTGTTTTCTTTCCCTCCCCCCTTCCCCTTCTCTTCCACATCCTGTGTTGTACTTTCCCCACCACCAAGGTTACCAGACTTATCACTGCCACAACTTTAAAAGTCCCATGCTTCCAGTATTTACCATGTCTGTTCTGAATCTTTTTTTTTTTTTTTTTTTTTTTTTTTGAGGGGGTGATCCTGGCATTTATGAACAAATGCACACCCTGGAACATGGTAACTACAAACTGAAATAACGGTTTTGGTGAAGCAGTCCGTCTGTCACCAGGAATTTAGGAATGCCTTTGGTTCTTTGGCTTTGTTTTTAATCGTTTGATGTTACGTTTTCTTTAATATACTGTTGTCTTGCATCCTACAGACGATGTTTTACTTTTTTATTATATATATAAGGATATATGTTGGGTGGTAAACATGTAACAGAAAGTTGTATATAACCTTTTGTTGCTCGAAAAGTTTCATCAAACTTAAATAAAATAATCTGAAGCTAGCAACGAAAACAATGAAAATGAAATTACCTCTTTTTGAAGCTATTAAAGCTCCCAATTTAAGTATTCACCCCGTCATTTTCAATGAATTATTTTTTCCTCCTATATAACATAAATACGTCTGGCGCAGTACTTTCTTTAAGCCAAATTAAAAAATGCCTTAGATAAAAATATACACCTTTGTATTGAAGGGGTTAAAAGACCGCTCACGTGCATGCACGCGACACACACACACACACACACACACACACACACACACACACACACACACACACCGCTCTCAAGCTCAGTGGTAACGCTTTCGCCTAGCATCTGGTAAGATGGGGATTCGCGCCTTGCTGGGGATACGAAAAGTTTCACTGATAAAGCGGGTGGTCACTGTCCTTTTTGAGCAAGAGGATGGGTGTGTGCTGTGTGAAGGTCAAGGTTTTGCCATTAGATCAGACTATATGAGCTCTCAGCTCTCTTCCAGGAGGGTAAAATGCTGATGATCACAACCGTCACGTGATTGTGACCGACCGGTGAATCACACACACACACACACACACACACGTGTCATCTGCCCATTTTTTAATTTTTATTTTGGGGCTGGCTGTCAACGATTATGAAACAAATGCACGCCCAGGGAATGATGAGCTATTGGCCACACAAAAAACAGGTTTCATTCATTCGGTATAATATTGGATCATTTGAGACATTTCTTGTTACTGCCAGGCAGTTTTATATGACTTAATCAAAATATCTAATATACAGTGAGTTAGTGAAAGATATATGTAGCCCCTGCAATTCGAATAGCCTATCCTAAGGTGAATATAATCGTTTTGTAGCAGGAAGAACAGAATGTAATACGTTATAGGATCCAAAGAGTTATCTGTTCTACCAGCTTTGTATGCAGTCCGTCCATTTAAATTTAGCCCACTGTATTAAGGTACCGTGGGCTAAATTTAAATGGACGGACTGCATACAAAGCTGGTAGAACAGTTAACTCTGGATCCTATAACGTATTACATTCTATTCTTCCTGCTACAAAACGATTATATTCACCTTAGGATAGGCTATTCGAATTGCAGGGGCTACATATATCTTTCACTAACTCACTGTATATTAGATATTTCGATTAAGTCATAAAACTGCACCTGGCGAGTGAACAAGAAATGTCTCAAATGATCCAATATTATACCGAATGAATGAAACCTGTTTTTTTGTATGGCCAATAGCTCATCATTCCCTGGGCGTGCATTTGTTTCGTAATCGTTGGCTGTCCATTTAAATTTAGCCCACTGTATTAAGGTACCAGTTCCGGTCTAGCAGCCGTAGGAGGATCACTGCCACCTTAGTGAAACTTGGCTAGCGGAACCCCTAGACCTTTCCAGTTATGCCCGAAAAGCGATCTACTGCCACCGCCTACGACCCGTTGAGGGGGGCATCCAGCAGTAGTCCTAAGCCGCCGGGAGTCACGAAGATCACAGGTGCGGTGGTGTGGTTCAACGTGAAGTCTGGGTACTGCTTCATCAAGCGCCGGGACACCGGTGCTGATGTTTTCGTGCACAGACTCGGGATCGTTGCACCTAACCCCCGACACTTTCGGCGCTCTCTTGGCGAGGGTGAGGCTGTGGAGTTTCGGCTCCGTCAGTCACCCAAGGGTCCCGAGGCTACGGATGTCACTGGGCCGGGAGGTGCTGCTGTGCAGGGCTCTGCCCATGCACGGCGGCGCCCCACGGCCCAGAGACGCCAGTCTCGTGATCCTGGGTGTTCTGGGGAGTCTAATCTCCTGGTCTCGATGTGCGTCGCTACGGCACAGGCTTTTTGTGGGGGTGACAAGGCTCTGTTGCACGTTCTCCTCCCTCAGATCTTTCAGGAGAACGGGCTACCAAGACTTGTCATCCCTCAGAGCTTTGTCGGAGATGCATATTCAGCCCCTTGTCCAGATCGTCGTCCCCGGCGGCCTCCTGCGCAGCCCAAGTTCCGGCCACCTCCACCTCGGCCCCGCTGTACACCGCGCAAACGGCTGTGCCTGGATGGACCCCTCAACAGGGCGACTGGCTCGTCTGTCTCTCCCACTACCGACCCGGCACCGATCACGGCCATGGAGCTTGACACCATCACCACGGTTGCTGAGATCCACTCCTTGCCGTCTGCAGCCGAGGGGGAAAGGGCTGCCGTCCCCGTTTCGCCCGACCACCGCGACGTCGAGGGCCCGTGCCCCCATTACTCCACCTGCTGCTGAGGGAGTGGATCTCACAACTTCCGCCACCGATCTGCCGGCTGCAAGCCCCTCACCTGCCCTTGTTCTGCCATCCTCTGCTGCGTCCGACGATGCTGCGTGTACTCGTGAGCTCCTCACCGCCAGGCTCGAACGCGGCATAACTCTAGCTCTTAGCCGGGTCCTTCAAGACTCCCCATTAGGCGTTCCACCTCGCCGTAGGGACTCAGGGGAGCTAGAGTTGTTCGAGGATATAGATCGCGACTCCAAGTACACTGACATCTCGGACTCTGATGGGCAGACTTGAGGTGCTTTTTTTTTTTTTTTGCCCAGCAGCTCTTCTGCTTCCTTCCGCCTGCTGCCCTGTCGTGCTCGTCGATCATCGGGCAGCCGTTTTTTCACCACCGACCATCGCACCTTCCCCTGCCCCTGCCCCTTCCCCTTGTCCTTCAGCCTGCTGTTCCCGCTTTGCTCTGAATCGAGAGCTTGATTCCGCCTTTTCCCTGACAGGCTCTCTGTTTGCCCGTGCCCCTACATGTGCGGGGCGAATATCAACACACACACACATTAAGGTACCGATTCGCGCTGCTGCAGTCGTGCAGTTAACGCATGTCTCCCAGCTCTCCAGCCCTTGCTTAGTGTCTTGTCTCTATCTCCACGCTGTCTTGTTGTGGTGTTGTCTTGGAGGCTTGCTTCCTCTTCATCACTACTGCTCGACACTGGAGCTGTGATCGGCCTTTGCTGGTGCTGCTTGAGCTGTGTGTGTTATCACCACTGCACAGCGTTTCTCCCTGCTTTTTTAAGAGCCCTGCTCTTGCTCTAGGGAGTTTTCTTTCACGTGTTTTTCTCGGCCTGCCGTTAGTGTCCCTCACCGTAGTACGACGCCAAACCCTGAAGGAGTGCCGCAGGGCATTTCCATGAAGGGCGGCCTTTAGGGCCTGGTTATAGGAGGCAGTGAGGGCGGCATCTTCTGTTAGGGCTAGGGTGAGGCAAGTCCCTCACGGAACAGTGACGGGGCTTCCCTCGGCGTCCTTTAGAGGGCGGGGAAACCCCCTCCCCCCGTCACTGTAGTTTTTTTTTTTTTCGTTGGCTGAGCTTTTTTTTTTTTTTTTTTGCTCCGTCTTATATTTAGTTTACTCTAACTTGCTGGGGCTTTCTGAGGAATTAATTTGCATTGCAAATTAGTTCTGTGGCTGCCACAGCATAGTTTTTCTAAACTAAATATCACTACAGTTGTGTGCTCTTTGCTTCCCCTTGCTCAGCCTTATATTTAGTTTAACTTGTTAGGTCTGTCTGAGGAATTAATTTGCAGTGCAAATTAGCTCTGTGACTGACCTAACCTAGTTTTTCTAAACTAAATATCAGTACCGTTGTGTTCTTATTTAATTTACTTTCTCTTGCGTGAGTCTGTCTAGGTGTGCTGATTTATTTAACAAATTAGTTCACACTGATAGATTCGCTCAAGTTGAGATTAAATTAAATACCTATATAATTAATTTACCTCAATTCTTCTCATCTGTTTACTGTTGAGCTGACTTGTTTCAGTCAGCCCAACAGACGGACTGAGCGCACATTGTAGTAAATTAATTATTGTATTTTATTTTTTATTTTTTGCGTGTCTTGAGTTGCCTTAACGCTTTTCTGTACTGCCTGGTGCCTATGCCATGAAGGTGGCATGCACCTCCAGGCCTAAGGGTCCTGCCCGCCCCCCCCACCCTCGAGGCCACCCCCTCCCAAGCCTACTACCAGGGAGAAGCGAGAGCGTAAGCTCTCCACCAGTAGCTCCTCCTCGTCCTCCTCCGGGGCCCCCCCCCCCGCTGCTCCCCCTGCTCCCAGGCCTAACGGGACTGCAGCACGCCCACGGTATGCTGCTCCCACCACGTCCTCGTCCGCGCGAGCTAAGATCGCGCGAATCCACGAAGCCATGGAGGGGATTACGCCTGCCCCCAGCTCCCACCTCTTCAGGTTCCCAGGCTTCCCCCCAAGTAACTCGCGGCTCCTCCAGCACCAACAAGCGGCCACCCTGCCCTCCCTCTGCAAGAGCACCACAGCCTTCTGCCAAGGCCCAGCCAGGTGTTGGAACGCACGACAGCACCACTGAGATGGCCACCACTGCTGCCAAGGAAACTGCCCCCCCAGGCACCCCGCCTGCCCCTGCAGCCACCACTGCTGCCAGCTTTCCTGACGAAGAGGGCTGGACCCTGGTGTCGCATAAGAAACTGCGAGCGACACAGGGAAACGAACGGATCCCGGCCCTATGCATGACTGCTCCTCAGCAGTCCCCACCTGCACCATGCCCTTCAGCTCCTCAGAGGCCCCCTCCTGCACCACGCCCCTCAGTCTCAGTCCGGCCTCCTCCACCACCCCCTTCCAATTTCCCGGCCTTTCGTGTCCCAGTCCAACTGGGATTCACGACCAGCTACGGCGTGGTTCAAGCCCTCGAAAGCCATGTAAGGGGGCTAGCCATCACGAACTGCTACGGCCTCGATGACAGCTGTGTCCTTATCCCCTGGGATGAGGAGACTTACCTATGACTGAAGGCGTTGGCGGAGGACAAGGCCCCACCTCTGAAGATTGTTGAATTGCAAAGGGGCGAGCAGCTTACCAAGGCCACTGTCATGGGCTACCCTAGGCGTATGCCGGTGGGGGATCCTCTTGCAGCACCCCCTAGTGGAGGAGGCCAAGCGCTGCCAAAATTATTGCACGCGGGAAGAGACACTTCAGGTCACAGTCACCCTGAGGGGCCTGCTAGTACCTTCCCTAGACCTAGGAAACTGGGGCGAATGTCACCTGCGCCCCTTCACGCCAGAGCCACTCCGGTGTTACCGTGCCAAAGATATGGACACGACAGGGCCAACTGCCACCGCCCCCCAGTATGCGGCATTTGCAGCGCCAGCCACAACACTGAGCGGTGCCTGGCAAAGCTGAAAGCAAAGCAGCCAGTGACCTCCCGATGCCCCAACTGCTCGGGATCACACCATGCCTGGCACCCCAGCTGCCCAGCCAGAACGAAGAGAGTACTGCAAGGGCACGAGCAGCAAGTGGCAAGGGTACAGGAGCAGCAGGCCATCAGCCTGACTCCAGCCCCTCCAGGCACCTTCGTATGGGGGCAACAGTGCCGCCCGCAGAGCAAGTCCCAGCCACCAATGAGGCAGAATTCCCTCCTCTGCCAACCACGCCGAGCCTTCCGTTACGCAACATGACAGCAGTCCCCCCACCACCTGCTTTCACCCAGGGCGTCACGTCTGCGGAGGTTCATTGTCCAATCTCGCCACCGCAGCACCCATCAGCCGGGGTCACTCACAGTCCTCCCCAGGCCCCCATTCAGCAGGAGCCTGTATTCACCCTCGAGGAGCTCCGCTCCATTGGGAAACAAATAGCCGAGGCCATAGCTGTGGGGATCAGCCAATGCCTAGGAGTAACGTGCTCCACAGCCCCTGTCTCAGCCGCAATCGATGGGATAATCAATCGGGCCATCGACAAGAAGCGAAGCGGCACACCTCAGCCTGCACCCCCTCCAGAGACTACCAGACCCCTACCGCGCAGGGCAGCTCACCTGAAACGGAGGGCGCAGCCTCGACTCACCGCTGCCTCACCCCAGGGGGCTCAGGAGCCTCGTCTCCCACCCCATCCACCAGAGGAAGCGCCAGCACCAGTGGCAGTCGACACGGTGGTCGAGGCCCCGGCTTCTCTCTCGGGCGACAGCCCCCTGCCCCCCATGACCTGTGAGCAAACCCCACAGACATCCGACTAACACAGTGGAATTGTTTGGGGATCAGGCACAAGCTCCCCCTCCTGCAGGAGGCAGTCGCCAGGGATCAGCCCCATGTCTTTCTCCTGCAGGAGACCTTACTCCCCGACAATTCCTCCTTTCGGCTACCTGGATACACCTCACATCTCCTCCCCTATGAACGTGGAGTTACACGAGGATGTGCCATACTCGTCAAAGATCACGTCTCCCACACTGTCTGTGACCCCCTGCCTTTTTGTGGACAAGGTGTAGAGGTGCAAGGTGTTGTGTTACACCTGGCATCCTCCTCGCTAACTGTGTACAATGTCTACAAAAGCCAGGGGGACACTCGATGTGGGAGAGTTGTTCTCCCATGCTGCCTCACGTTCTGTCTTTATCGGGGGAAACTTTAATGCCCATCATGATATTCTTGCATCGCCCCTTCCATCCAACGAGGCAGGACGGCACATCTCACTCGTTCTCAAGGAGATGGAAGGTGTCTCCTTAATAAACAACATTCAAGAACCCACCCACATTCAGGGAGGACGCCTAGATCTGTCATTTACCTCCACACCCCTTGCTGGCTCGGCGCAGTGGTTGCTCCACCCGCGCCTAGCCAGCTATAACTTTGCAATACTGATCAGGCTGCCACTCACGCCCCTCCCCCCGCCCCCACCTCCCCCACCGAGATGGGACCTCAGCAAAGCTGACTGGGCTGCCTTTCCCAGAGCTTTAACCACCATTTTCGAGTCCTCTCCTCCCGCCCTAGACCTCGAGGGTAGAGCAGATCAAGTTGCCAGTGCTTTTGCACAGGCCGCCTCCATCGCCATCCCACAACAGTGACGATCCACGAAGCGATACCAAGACAGCTGGATCTACTGCGACAGGGTCAGGGAACTTAATCACCAACAACACGGCACGAAAGCAATACCGGCAGCGCCGCACATCCCGCACCGCCGATACCTTGCTGCTGTTACGCAACCTGTCGTGTCAGAAAAACGCCGCCTGAAAGAGGAGGCATGGATCAGATGGTGCAGGACCTTAGACTCTCACTCCACTCTCAGGGAGATGTGGAGGAGAATCTGGTCTATCTCTGATCCACGTCCCCCCTGTCCACCCTCTCACCCTGACCCAGCCGCTGAAGCCAGCCGTCTCGCTCAACACTTCGCGGATCGCTCTGCTTCCCACAATCTTCCGCAGTCCGTTAGAGACAAGCAGGAGCAGTTGTCTACCTCTCGTCTTGCAGCAATTCAGGCTGCCTGTAAAAGGCCTGACCCCGCCAATGTTCCCCTTCACCAGCGGGGAACTGCATAAAGCGCTGCAGCACAGAGGAGACACTGCTCCGGGGCTCGACGGGCTAACCTACTCTCTGTTATCACATGCTGGAGATTGTGAGAAAGATCGCCTTCTTGATCTGCTCAACCTCTCGTGGTCTGAGGGCCGCTTACCAAGGTCGTGGAAGACAGCCATCATCCACCCGATCCCTAAACCTCGCGACCCCACCGCTATGCGCCTGATCTCTCTTCTTAGCTGTGTTGCTAAGACGGCGGAGAGGGTGGTGCGAGCTCGCCTTTCCTGGCGCCTGGGCCCGCTACTCCCGAGGATCTTTGGCTATCACCATGGCAGGAGTGCCACCCACTGCCCTAGCATCCCTCCTCGGGGAGCTCAGAGGGGGGGAAGGGGAATGGCTGTCTTCCTCGACCTTGAGAAGGCCTTTGAACTGGCTAACCCGGTCATCATCCAGGCTGCTCTAGCTGAGAGAGGAATAGGGGGTAAATTGCTAACCTGGGTGGGAAACTTCTTCGCAGGCCGTCAAGCAGAGGTCAGATTCCAGGGGCATCTCTCCTCGTTCTACCACCATAGCAACGGCATGCCTCAGGGGAGCGTCATAAGCTTGTTGCTCTTCAATGTCTTAGTTGAGGGACTCCTTACAGTCGATTATGGACAGGGGGTTACTCTACTTTGCTATGCCGATGACCTGGCCCTAGTTTTCACGAGGAGAGACTGCTACACTCAAGCCCTCTCTGCTCTTCACAAACTTCACGCAAAGTGCACCGAGCTGGGCTTGAAGATCAACTTCAGAAAAACCAAATGCCTGCCCTTTGGCTTACACCCCCAAATTCCCATTGTTGCTTGGTGATCACCAGCTCTCCATCGTCACTCTCCACCAAAATCTGGGAGTCTGGGTCGACAGTGGGCTAACTTTCAAGAAACAAGTCAGATACCTGCAGGAGTGTGCTGCTACCTGCACTACTGCCCTCAGGTATCTATCACAACGCAGCCTAGGGGCATCCTTTAAGGTCCTGAGAACTTTCTATGTTCATGTGGTCCGTTCGCTTGTAGACTACAGCGCCATATGCCTGACCGGCCTTGCCCCCCCATCCACCGGGTCGCTAGAGGTCCTAGAAAACGACTCCCTGAAAGTCATGTTGGGAGCTCCCCGGTGGACCTGGATTGCTAACCTAAGCTCTGAGGGTCGTTTGCCGTCCTTGGAGCATCGCATTGCTCTCCGGGCTGCAGTTACCACCCTCCAGCTAGTCCAACGACGGCTGCACCTTCCAGTCTCAGCCTTACTCAGACGCCTCTTGCGCTGCCCATGTGACCCTCATCCAGAGCATGATTGGGCTCGCACCACTGCCGCCTTGGTGCATAGTCTTGGAGCCGCCCCTGACATCTGTAGGGAACCCAACTCCCCTACCCTGGATACACTGATCCACCGCCATGGGCCCCTCTTCCATATGAAATTCACTGCCCCACTGAAGCTCACTCACGTGCTTCCATTCCTGCCCTTCTTCGACAGGAGGGCCTCAGCAGGATGGCTGCTCTTGACTCCCCTGAATCCTCACATACTACAGAGATGGATCTGTGTGCGCTGATGGATCTGCCGGGTCTGCTTTTGTTCTAGGGCACCATACTGAATCTTGGTGACTCCCCTGGGGTCTCTGCCTTCCAGGCAGAGTTAGTTGCCATACTCGGGGCATTACGCCACGCACAGCTTACCAGCAACGGCGGGTCATCATCAACACAGACTCCTTGTCATCCCTTCAGGGGTTGCTCTCCTTCTCCTGAGTGAAAACGTTTCCCTCTTAATGGAGATATACTCAGTCGCCTCCCTCCTCACGAACAGAGGCACCACCATCACCCTACACTGGATTCCAGGGCACGTTGGGATCCTTGGCAATGAACGAGTGGATGCTGCGGCACGCTCAGCATGCCCTTTCCCGGGAATTACGTTCCCACTCCGCCCTAGCACCTCTAACACCATTGCCACCCTGGCTGGCACTATTGGAAGGTTGTCCCAGGAGAATCATCAATTGTGTGTTGCAGAGGGCTCTCGTTCTGCGTTGTGGTATGCCACAGCCACGACCTACCTACCGCTCCTGCCTCCACCTGGAGTGCCTAACTACGATGTTAGTGCGGCTCCGGCGATTATGTTTGGGATTCCCCTGTCACTGTCAGATCGCCGGGACCGCACCAAAGCCATGCCCCCATTGCCTTGAGAGGGCTGAAGAGCCTCTAATACATTACTTACTCGACCGCCCAGCCACTGCCCAGCTCAGATCTTACCCAGATGTGGGCCGCGCCCGGTATGATAATGATTTCCATGAAGCAGCCACCATCATTGCTCACTCCCCTTTTAACACTCTATTATCCTTAGTGACAAATTACCCGCCCCCTAGATAAATCAGCAAGGGCACTTTTAGCTCTACCCTGACGGGCTGTTTGTTTGCCCGTACCCCACTAAGTGTGGGGAAATATCCAGCAACAACAACATATTAAGGTACCGTATCACACTCCCTTGACGTACATCGTAGATTTTTTTTTTTTATTACAAACTTCAGACGATTTCATTTAACTCACAGGAGACGTCATTTAGTTAAAAAGCAACAATTTTCGTTTTCCAGCCAGTTTTGTGTGTCCCCTGTCTACTTCTTTACCTTCTTCCTCTCCCGTTGTTTCCTCTTCTCATCGTTTCTCTTTTCATCGCTAGTATTCTGTTCCTCTCGTTCTCTCACATTCCTTTTCAGTTCCCTCCTCTTTTTGCTTCTTTTCTCTCATCTCTTTCCTTCCTTTGTCTCATTTACTTCCCCTCTCTCCTGTCCATCCCTTCCCACCTCTCATTTTTCTTTCCCTTTTCTCCTCGTTTTTTCATCTTTGCTGTTTCATTGTTCCCTCTTCTTTCCTCTCTACAGTGCCACGTGCGCTATTCACTTAGCAATAAAACACGCTTTATGTACCCAACCTCTCTGTAGTAATTCTTCATAATGGACCATGGCCCGCCTCCCTTCTACCCCCTCTGTTCTTCCCTTTCCTTACCCCCACTCATCTTCATCATCTCTATCCCACTTTTGTCCACCTTCCCCTCTATTGCCTGTTCTTCCTTTCACCTCACTTCCTTTTATTCTTATTTTGTATTAGCTTTCGTCTCCTTTTTTATGTTTGTTTGTTCATGTTTTTGCTTTTGCTCTACTCTGTGTTATCTTTTTACTTCTTAGTTTTCTAGTTTTCGGTTCATTGTACGGGACGGCCTTGCATGAGCGGTTGCTTGCATGTGATGAACGGGTCTACTGGGCCAGGCAGACCGGGGAGAAGTACAAAAACTTCTTAGTGTCTCTTTGTAGCCTGTCTTCTGCTCGCCTGCTTTTCTTTCCTCTCCCTTCCATTCTCTTTCATTCCCTGTATACTCTTCCCTTCCTGCTTTTTTTTTTTTTTTTTTTTTGCCTTGCCCGTCATTCTTCTTGTCTTTTATCTCCTTCACGTCCATTTCTCCTCCTACCTTGCCCTGCCTTGTCTTCTCTTCCCTTTCAGCTCTTTCCATTTCCTCTCGTTCCCCTCGTTACTTTTCGTTTTCCTCGACTCTTCCCCTTTCTTCTCTCATCTTCTCTTCGGTTTTTTCCCTCCTCTCCTCTCTCTCTCTTTTCTCTCATCCTCTCTACGGTTGTTTGTCTCCTCTCCGTTCTTTTCCGACGTTGCCACGTACACAGCACAGTACTCTTGTCAACAACACGCTTTATCTGCTGCATTTACACATAGTGCAATCACCTCCTCTTATCACTCTCCCCCTACTATGCCCTACCCTTTACTTCCTCTTCCTCCCTCTGCTTCTTTGTCTTTCCTTCCCACACTATTGCCCCTACCTCCGTCCTTAATTTTGTCTTCTTGCCCCTTATCTTTTTCCTTTCCCCTCACCCTTAATATTTTGGCTTTATCTTCTCTTTCTCCTCACTATCCCTTTGCATTTCTTTCCCTCCATACTGTGTGTCTTTTCTTCCTCCTTCTATCCTCTACAGTAACTCCTACCTCATATTCTGTCTCCCCACCTGTTCATGCATCTACTGTCTTACCTCTAGGCCTCCATCTTCCCCCCCCCCTCTTCATTCCCTCCTTTTCTGTCCTTCCCCCCCATTTCTGTTTCCTTTTCATTAACCTCTACCCCTGAACCCAGTGCCAAGCTCATGTTCCTTTCTTCATACCGCCATTACTATCAAACCTCATCCCCAAACGAATTTGCGTTCTCCCCTTTGGGGCTAAGATGCGAATGAATGTGTTTGAATGGATGAGTAAATGGAGAGTGAGTCGTCCTGTCTCGGCTACCTCCCTTTCCTTGGGGGAAGCAGCCTAGGTATATAGATAGATAGATAGATAAAAGAACTACAGATTAGGGTAGTGGATGGTGAAGAGTGAGTAATGAGGGAAAGGCAGAGTTTGTAAAGTGACTGTACTTTTGTTTACTGATATTATTGTATTGTTAAATAAAGATTAGCTGGGGATAGAAGGCTTGGTGAATGATTTATAAATGTTTGTAAGAAACATTATCTAATAATGATTATAGCTAATTACAATAAAGTTATACTCTTAGAGAGAAATGAAATTACTGGGAGCAAAATCTGACTGGATGATCGTGAATTAAAGAACCTGCTTGCCTTCAAGCATTTAATTAAAAGTACTGTGGTGATCAGGTCTGAAAATTCAGAGGATTAAATACATGAAAAGGTACAGCAGGGAAGAAACGTTACTGGGTCACTGAGAACAGTCATAACGAATAGCAAAGACAGCCGGAAAAAAAAAAAAAAAAAAAGGCTGCATGACAAAATTGTGATTCCCGCTCTGAGGTATGGGAGTGAGGTTTGGACCTTTTTAGAGGGATGCAAGTCATGAGAGAGACCGCTGGAAATGAACTATGTGAGAATAGCGGGTGGAGTTACGTTGAGAGACAGACACCCAGACAAAGGCGGAAGTGAGAGAGCGCTGTGGAGCTGATGTGGGTTGGCTAGAAAGCATTGGAAGAAATATTCTGAGATGGTTTGGCCATGTGGAGAGGATGGAGAATGAGAGACTGACAATGACACTGTCTGTGAGTGAGTTGGAGGAAGGAGGGAGGGGAAAACAGGATGTGATGGAGGGATGGAAAGGAAAAGTATAAGAGAGAAGCGGGATTTGAGGTGGAGAGGACAGGCAGAAGGCAAACGACAGGGAAACGCGGAGGCAATTCGTCTTAAATCACCCCTTACAGGCTCAAAGCGTTTAGCGATAAGTAAATAAGACAGGCAGACAGCATATTACAGCATTCTCTTGTATGTTATATCGTGCATATCAACGTAGATTAGAATAATAACATTCAAATTAGAATATATGAACGCACACCGAAGAGACGGTTCTGAATGGTTAAAAAAGTGGTCTGCAGTATCCAAAAACACGAGTTTCATCCCAGGATGGGACACGTTTAGCTTTGTGCGTATGGTTACAACAGGCTTTACTGTTCTTCTGCAAGACCGACCATCATATAAAAAAAAAACCTTGCTAATAGCCTTAATGTCTTCAGTCTGGACACTGGATATTAGCGCCAAATCAACGAGAAAATAGTGTGGCACGTAGAAAGACTGTTGGATCTATGGGAACGAACTTTCAAATGTGAGTCACAGTCAAACAAGTACAAAAGGATACAAATATCACCTGGTAAGGAACAGTTGACTGAAAAACTCCCAGGCCCAGGAGAAGGGGAGCCTGAACGTGAATTTCCATTGACGAATAAGCGAGAGAAAATATCTAAAGTTGGTACAAGATCGTGATAAGTAAAATGCGAGGAGTCATAAAAATGAACGTTACGTCTTGGGAAGAAAGGCAAAAAACGAGAGAGAGAGAGAGAGAGAGAGTGAGAGAGAGAGAGAGAGAGAGAATAAAGTGGTTGTTTAACTGTATACAGGCTGAAAGAGCTACTAGCCAGCCAACTTACGAAATGTTGTTAGACAAAAAATATGCATAGTCGATACCGTTAGTTTTGTCTCACGTTTCCTTTAGCTTTTCTTACATTCCCCTCAGCCCTTCATAATATGTCCTCCCCACTTCTTTTCCCGAGCTTTTGCTTCTCTCCAGCTTTCCTCTTCCCCATACCCCTTCCCCCTCATTTCCCCAATTTCCTTCAGCCCTCCCCCCCCCTCCTTTTTTTTTTTTTTTCCCGAATCTCCTTTGCCCAGTCACTCATTTTCCTCGATTCTCCTTCATAGTAACATCTCTTCTCATAACATTACCTTACTGTCCATAAATTCGTGCATATTTTCAACTTTATCTCATATTCCATGTTCCTGCCTGTCTGTGTGTGGGGGTGCAGTGCAGCGAAGCTTAGAAAGAGGATTTTGATGAATATTTTTAAGATGGCTGGAACTGGGTCCCAAATGGATCAGTTTCATGTCGACTGATCTTTTCTGTAGGAGTGTACTGGTCCTTGATAATTGTCCACATTGGTGTTTAGTACTTGCATGTGGAAGAGACGGCGGGACATGTCCGTAGAGTTTCGCATGTATTTGCAGAGAGAGAGAGAGAGAGAGAGAGAGAGAGAGAGAGAGAGAGGGTCGTTCATTACATTCCAATGTCTGTTACTTCATTGATGCTACGAAGAGATGATTTTTTTTCCCACTAGAAAATGGTGGTAGCTGTGGTTGTGGTAGTTGTGGTGGTGTTAGCTACAATGATGGTGGTGGTGGTGGTCGTAGCTGTGATGATGGTTGCGGTGATGGTGGTAGCTGTGGTCGTGATGTTGGTGGTGGCTGTAAAGATGTTGATTGTGGTGGTGGCTGTAGCTGTGGTTCTGGAGGTGGTGAAAGCAGTGATGATGATGATGGTGGTTATGGTGGTAGATGTAATGGTGATAGTGGTGGTGGTAGCTCTGGTGTTGTTGATGTTGGTGGTGGTAGCTCTGGTGTTGTTGATGTTGGTGGTGGTAGCTCTGGTGTTGTTGATGTTGGTGGTGGTAGCTCTGGTGTTTTGATGTTGGTGGTGGTAGCTCTGGTGTTGTTGATGTTGGTGGTGGTAGCTCTGGTGTTGTTGATGTTGGTGGTGGTAGCTCTGGTGTTGTTGATGTTGGTGGTGGTAGCTCTGGTGTTGTTGATGTTGGTGGTGGTAGCTCTGGTGTTTTGATGTTGGTGGTGGTAGCTCTGGTGTTGTTGATGTTGGTGGTGGTAGCTCTGGTGTTGTTGATGTTGGTGGTGGTAGCTCTGGTGTTGTTGATGTTGGTGGTGGTAGCTCTGGTGTTGTTGATGTTGGTGGTGGTAGCTCTGGTGTTTTGATGTTGGTGGTGGTAGCTCTGGTGTTGTTGATGTTGGTGGTGGTAGCTCTGGTGTTGTTGATGTTGGTGGTGGTAGCTCTGGTGTTGTTGATGTTGGTGGTGGTAGCTCTGGTGTTTTGATGTTGGTGGTGGTAGCTCTGGTGTTGTTGATGTTGGTGGTGGTAGCTCTGGTGTTGTTGATGTTGGTGGTGGTAGCTCTGGTGTTGTTGATGTTGGTGGTGGTAGCTCTGGTGTTTTGATGTTGGTGGTGGTAGCTCTGGTGTTGTTGATGTTGGTGGTGGTAGCTCTGGTGTTGTTGATGTTGGTGGTGGTAGCTCTGGTGTTGTTGATGTTGGTGGTGGTAGCTCTGGTGTTTTGATGTTGGTGGTGGTAGCTCTGGTGTTGTTGATGTTGGTGGTGGTAGCTCTGGTGTTGTTGATGTTGGTGGTGGTAGCTCTGGTGTTTTGATGTTGGTGGTGGTAGCTCTGGTGTTTTGATGTTGGTGGTGGTAGCTCTGGTGTTTTGATGTTGGTAGATGCGATGGTGATGATGATGTTGGTAACTGTGGTGATGATGGTGTTGGTAGCTGTGGTGGTGGTGGTATTGGTACCTGTGGTGGTGGTGGTGGTGGTGGTGATAGCTGTGGTGGTGGTGGTGGTGGTAGCTGTGATGGTGGTGGTGGTTTTGTAGTGGTAGCTGTGAGATTGATGGTGATGGTGGTAGCTGTGGTGGTGGTGGTGGTAGTTGTGGTGATAGCCGTGATGATGATGATGATGTTGGTGGTGGTAGTGGTGGTGAAAGCTGTGATGATGGTGGGGGGGTGGTAGCTGTGATGGTGGTGGTGATGGTAACTGTGGTGGTGTTGGTAACTGTGATGATGATGATGGTGGTGGTGGTGGAAGCTGTGATGGTGGTGGTGGTGGTGGTAGTTGTGATGATGGTGATGGTGGCGGTGGTAGTTATGATGATTGTGGTGGTAATGGTGTTGGTAGCTGTGATGATGATTGTGGTGGTGGTGGTAGTTGTGATGATGATGTTGATGGTGGTGGTGGAAGCTGTGATGATGATGGTGGTGGTGGTGGAAGCTGTGGTGGTGGTGGTGGAAGCTGTGGTGGTGGTGGTGGTGTTGGTAGTTGTGATGATGGTGATGGTGGCGGTGGTAGTTATGATGATTGTGGTGGTAATGGTGTTGGTAGCTGTGATGATGATTGTGGTGGTGGTGGTAGTTGTGATGATGATGTTGATGGTGGTGGTGGAAGCTGTGATGATGATGGTGGTGGTGGAAGCTGTGATGATGATGGTGGTGGTGGTGGAAGCTGTGATGATGATGATGATGATGGTGGTGGTGGAAGCTGTGATGGTGGTGGTGGTAGCTGTAGTGGTGGTGGTGGTAGTGGTGATGGTAGCTGTGATGATGATGACGGTAGTGGTGGTAGCTGTGATGGTGGTGGTGGTAGTGATGATGGTAGCTGTGATGATGATAATGGTGGTGGTGGTAGCTATGATGATGATAATGGTGGTGGTGGTAGCTATGATGGTGGTGGTGGTAGCTGAGGTGGCAGTGGTGGTAGTGGTAGCTGTTCAGAAATGGCTCATTTAGGCAAGTGCTTACTCCAAAAGCGAAACGTTGTTCAGAGACGACTTTAATTTGTTCAAATGTTCATCGGCCCGATAGGGCCGCGAGGCTCTTATCGCATCAATACTTCTTCGTTACCTGAGTTTTCTTCGACTCTCCTCCTCCTTGTCTCTCCACCTTTCTCTGAACTCATCGTCCTTTAGACTTTCTCAACTCTCTTGTCCAATGTACCTCCCCTCCCTAGCGTATCATCTCCCCATCGTATATCCTTCTCCCAGTGTATCTTCTCATTCAAGGTATCTCTTTCTCCACCAACGTATCTCCTTATCCCTTACAGTATCTCTTCCCTTGACATATCTCCTTCTCCCTCTGTGTATCTCATTCAACACCAACGTATCTCCTTCTCCCTGAACGTATTTCCTTCCCACTCAAAGTATCGTCTTCATCTTCAACATATCTCCTTTTCCTCCGACATATGTCCTTTTCCCTCAACATATCTCCTTCTCTAACAACGTATCTTCTCCCTCAGCGTATCAACTACATCAGCGTATCTCCTCCTTCAGTGTATCTCCTACTCCCTCAGCCTATCTTCTTCCCGCTCAATTGATCAGATTCTCCCCCACCGTTTTTCCTTCTCCTCCATCATATCTCCTTCTCCCCCAGCATATTTCCTTCTCCGCCACCGTATCTCCTTCTCCCTAGACATATATCCTTTTCCCCCCAACATGTCTCCTTCTCCAACAACGTATCTCTTCTCCCTCTACGTATCTCCTCCACCAACGTATCTCATTCTATCTCTACGTATCTCACTCAGTCTTCACCACCGTACCTCCTTCCTCAACGCACCTCATTCTTCACCAACATATCTCCTCCTCCTTCAACGTATCTTCTCCCACAACGTAACTCGTTCTCCAACAACGTATCTCCTTTTCCAACAACGTATCCAATATTTAACAATATTCAGCACAATCATGCATCATATCTGAACATAATTGGGGATTCATTTTCTTGGGATTTTTTCTTGGAATGATCATATTACCTCTCTTGTAATATCTGCTTGCAGCAGATTGTGTGGTAAGCCGCCCCCGTGCCTTCCTTACCCTTGCACAGTAGTTGACTTTATACGCGAGTTTTATTCACCGCAGTGCAGTGTACAGCTCCCATGTGTGGAGAGGCTCCCCACATACAGGTCTTCTAAACAAGATGGAGTTATATTCTTTTCGTCCCATTAACTTCCCTTCTGTTACTGGCTCCCTTCAGCCTCACTGTTGCATCTTTATCTCTTTTCTGTCGCTACTCCAATAGTCACTGCTCCCTTGAACTGTCTACTTGCATATCCCCACCACTACGGAGGATACTCGTTTAGCAGCAAACCCTCATTCCTTTTCTGTCCAGCTTTCTAATGCAAGTTAACCGTTACTCCTTGCCCTTCATGTATGCAAGAGGTCAACTCTGGAACTGTCTTCCTCTGTCTGTATTTCCTACTGCCTTTGACCCCCAGTCTTTGAAACTCATTGTGGCCAGGCATCTCTAAATGAAGGGAACATCAATTTGGCGCTCTGTTGTCTTGTTTTTATTTTATTTTTGAAAGAAACAGTTTTCCGGGGTTCTAGCAATTGGTTCCTTCTTTCTTACATAAAAACATATGCAACGCTACACTGTTGCAAACCTCCATCTGACCAAGCACATACCACCCACCCTCCTGTACACCCAACCAAGCTCTTAACGGCCCCCCCCCCAAATCTTATCTGTTAATGGTGGACGTAAGGAGAACGCCTTAAGGACACATAACCTGTGCCCTTCAGATACCTTGCACAGGTTGCACTGAAGGCTGTGGATTTTTTTTTTTTTACTTTCTCATTATTAAAAAAAAAAAAAAATACTTGGGACAATATTCTACTGTACTTATCAAAAGGCATTAGTTCACCATAAGACACATAACTAAGTGAAATTTGATGACTCTGAAGTGAATACTTTCTCAGTTCTGATCCGGAAACGAAATCTCTACGCCCGACTAGCAGCCTGCTGCCCTGTCGCTCAGCTCTACGGACGGACACCTACTGAACCCACTGATAACTCCTCTGACTTTGTTAGGTGGAGGGTAAAAAAAAAAAATCTCCAGTGTATCTCTTACTTCCCGACGTATATCCTCCCTCTGCGTATCTGCTTATCCTTCACTGTATGTCCAATTTCAAGCATCCTTCATCTTCTTCCCTGCTTCTTCTCGCTTTTTCTTCCATCAGACTTTCACACTTCTTCTCGTTCTCCTTCGTATCTCCTCCTCCAGTTCTTTTGTTCACTCGCTTCCAATTCTCCTCTCTTCTTCCTCCTCTAATCCTCCACAACTTTCCTCCTCCTCCTCTTCCTTCTTTCTCCAACTTCACTCTTACTCCAAATCTTCTCCCTCAGCCTTATCTCTGCAAACCTACGCAGGCCACCTAAATATATCCTCCTCCTCCTCCTCCTCCATCTGACCCTGCACAACCACGGTTACCAAAATTATCATGACCATAGCCTTGAAAAATTTCCTCTTCTTTCTTTTTCCTCTTTTTCTTCTTATCTGCCTCCCTTCTTCTCCTACTTAACTCTCCTCTTCCTCCAAGTCAGCTTATTGAAACTCGTCTATTCTGATTTTTTGATAGTGGGACCATCGCCTCCTCTCCTCATCCCCACATCTCTTTGCCCTCCTCCTCCTCCTCCTCTTCTTTTCTCACTGTTTTCTTTCCCTCCCCCCTTCCCCTTCTCTTCCACATCCTGTGTTGTACTTTCCCCACCACCAAGGTTACCAGACTTATCACTGCCACAACTTTAAAAGTCCCATGCTTCCAGTATTTACCATGTCTGTTCTGAATCTTTTTTTTTTTTTTTTTTTTTGAGGGGGTGATCCTGGCATTTATGAACAAATGCACACCCTGGAACATGGTAACTACAAACTGAAATAACGGTTTTGGTGAAGCAGTCCGTCTGTCACCAGGAATTTAGGAATGCCTTTGGTTCTTTGGCTTTGTTTTTAATCGTTTGATGTTACGTTTTCTTTAATATACTGTTGTCTTGCATCCTACAGACGATGTTTTACTTTTTTATTATATATATAAGGATATATGTTGGGTGGTAAACATGTAACAGAAAGTTGTATATAACCTTTTGTTGCTCGAAAAGTTTCATCAAACTTAAATAAAATAATCTGAAGCTAGCAACGAAAACAATGAAAATGAAATTACCTCTTTTTGAAGCTATTAAAGCTCCCAATTTAAGTATTCACCCCGTCATTTTCAATGAATTATTTTTTCCTCCTATATAACATAAATACGTCTGGCGCAGTACTTTCTTTAAGCCAAATTAAAAAATGCCTTAGATAAAAATATACACCTTTGTATTGAAGGGGTTAAAAGACCGCTCACGTGCATGCACGCGACACACACACACACACACACACACACACACACACACACACACACACACACCGCTCTCAAGCTCAGTGGTAACGCTTTCGCCTAGCATCTGGTAAGATGGGGATTCGCGCCTTGCTGGGGATACGAAAAGTTTCACTGATAAAGCGGGTGGTCACTGTCCTTTTTGAGCAAGAGGATGGGTGTGTGCTGTGTGAAGGTCAAGGTTTTGCCATTAGATCAGACTATATGAGCTCTCAGCTCTCTTCCAGGAGGGTAAAATGCTGATGATCACAACCGTCACGTGATTGTGACCGACCGGTGAATCACACACACACACACACACACACACGTGTCATCTGCCCATTTTTTAATTTTTATTTTGGGGCTGGCTGTCAACGATTATGAAACAAATGCACGCCCAGGGAATGATGAGCTATTGGCCACACAAAAAACAGGTTTCATTCATTCGGTATAATATTGGATCATTTGAGACATTTCTTGTTACTGCCAGGCAGTTTTATATGACTTAATCAAAATATCTAATATACAGTGAGTTAGTGAAAGATATATGTAGCCCCTGCAATTCGAATAGCCTATCCTAAGGTGAATATAATCGTTTTGTAGCAGGAAGAACAGAATGTAATACGTTATAGGATCCAAAGAGTTATCTGTTCTACCAGCTTTGTATGCAGTCCGTCCATTTAAATTTAGCCCACTGTATTAAGGTACCGTGGGCTAAATTTAAATGGACGGACTGCATACAAAGCTGGTAGAACAGTTAACTCTGGATCCTATAACGTATTACATTCTATTCTTCCTGCTACAAAACGATTATATTCACCTTAGGATAGGCTATTCGAATTGCAGGGGCTACATATATCTTTCACTAACTCACTGTATATTAGATATTTCGATTAAGTCATAAAACTGCCTGGCAGTAACAAGAAATGTCTCAAATGATCCAATATTATACCGAATGAATGAAACCTGTTTTTTTGTATGGCCAATAGCTCATCATTCCCTGGGCGTGCATTTGTTTCGTAATCGTTGGCTGTCCATTTAAATTTAGCCCACTGTATTAAGGTACCAGTTCCGGTCTAGCAGCCGTAGGAGGATCACTGCCACCTTAGTGAAACTTGGCTAGCGGAACCCCTAGACCTTTCCAGTTATGCCCGACCAGCGATCTACTGCCACCGCCTACGACCCGTTGAGGGGGGCATCCAGCAGTAGTCCTAAGCCGCCGGGAGTCACGAAGATCACAGGTGCGGTGGTGTGGTTCAACGTGAAGTCTGGGTACTGCTTCATCAAGCGCCGGGACACCGGTGCTGATGTTTTCGTGCACAGACTCGGGATCGTTGCACCTAACCCCCGACACTTTCGGCGCTCTCTTGGCGAGGGTGAGGCTGTGGAGTTTCGGCTCCGTCAGTCACCCAAGGGTCCCGAGGCTACGGATGTCACTGGGCCGGGAGGTGCTGCTGTGCAGGGCTCTGCCCATGCACGGCGGCGCCCCACGGCCCAGAGACGCCAGTCTCGTGATCCTGGGTGTTCTGGGGAGTCTAATCTCCTGGTCTCGATGTGCGTCGCTACGGCACAGGCTTTTTGTGGGGGTGACAAGGCTCTGTTGCACGTTCTCCTCCCTCAGATCTTTCAGGAGAACGGGCTACCAAGACTTGTCATCCCTCAGAGCTTTGTCGGAGATGCATATTCAGCCCCTTGTCCAGATCGTCGTCCCCGGCGGCCTCCTGCGCAGCCCAAGTTCCGGCCACCTCCACCTCGGCCCCGCTGTACACCGCGCAAACGGCTGTGCCTGGATGGACCCCTCAACAGGGCGACTGGCTCGTCTGTCTCTCCCACTACCGACCCGGCACCGATCACGGCCATGGAGCTTGACACCATCACCACGGTTGCTGAGATCCACTCCTTGCCGTCTGCAGCCGAGGGGGAAAGGGCTGCCGTCCCCGTTTCGCCCGACCACCGCGACGTCGAGGGCCCTTCCCCCCCCCATTACTCCACCTGCTGCTGAGGGAGTGGATCTCACAACTTCCGCCACCGATCTGCCGGCTGCAAGCCCCTCACCTGCCCTTGTTCTGCCATCCTCTGCTGCGTCCGACGATGCTGCGTGTACTCGTGAGCTCCTCACCGCCAGGCTCGAACGCGGCATAACTCTAGCTCTTAGCCGGGTCCTTCAAGACTCCCCATTAGGCGTTCCACCTCGCCGTAGGGACTCAGGGGAGCTAGAGTTGTTCGAGGATATAGATCGCGACTCCAAGTACACTGACATCTCGGACTCTGATGGGCAGACTTGAGGTGCTTTTTTTTTTTTTTTTGCCCAGCAGCTCTTCTGCTTCCTTCCGCCTGCTGCCCTGTCGTGCTCGTCGATCATCGGGCAGCCGTTTTTTCACCACCGACCATCGCACCTTCCCCTGCCCCTGCCCCTTCCCCTTGTCCTTCAGCCTGCTGTTCCCGCTTTGCTCTGAATCGAGAGCTTGATTCCGCCTTTTCCCTGACAGGCTCTCTGTTTGCCCGTGCCCCTACATGTGCGGGGCGAATATCAACACACACACACATTAAGGTACCGATTCGCGCTGCTGCAGTCGTGCAGTTAACGCATGTCTCCCAGCTCTCCAGCCCTTGCTTAGTGTCTTGTCTCTATCTCCACGCTGTCTTGTTGTGGTGTTGTCTTGGAGGCTTGCTTCCTCTTCATCACTACTGCTCGACACTGGAGCTGTGATCGGCCTTTGCTGGTGCTGCTTGAGCTGTGTGTGTTATCACCACTGCACAGCGTTTCTCCCTGCTTTTTTAAGAGCCCTGCTCTTGCTCTAGGGAGTTTTCTTTCACGTGTTTTTCTCGGCCTGCCGTTAGTGTCCCTCACTGTAGTACGACGCCAAACCCTGAAGGAGTGCCGCAGGGCATTTCCATGAAGGGCGGCCTTTAGGGCCTGGTTATAGGAGGCAGTGAGGGCGGCATCTTCTGTTAGGGCTAGGGTTAGGCAAGTCCCTCACGGAACAGTGACGGGGCTTCCCTCGGCGTCCTTTAGAGGGCGGGGAAACCCCCTCCCCCCGTCACTGTAGTTTTTTTTTTTTTCGTTGGCTGAGCTTTTTTTTTTTTTTTTTTTGCTCCGTCTTATATTTAGTTTACTCTAACTTGCTGGGGCTTTCTGAGGAATTAATTTGCGTTGCAAATTAGTTCTGTGGCTGCCACAGCATAGTTTTTCTAAACTAAATATCACTACAGTTGTGTGCTCTTTGCTTCCCCTTGCTCAGTCTTATATTTAGTTTAACTTGTTAGGTCTGTCTGAGGAATTAATTTGCAGTGCAAATTAGCTCTGTGACTGACCTAACCTAGTTTTTCTAAACTAAATATCAGTACCGTTGTGTTCTTATTTAATTTACTTTCTCTTGCGTGAGTCTGTCTAGGTGTGCTGATTTATTTAACAAATTAGTTCACACTGATAGATTCGCTCAAGTTGAGATTAAATTAAATACCTATATAATTAATTTACCTCAATTCTGCTCATCTGTTTACTGTTGAGCTGACTTGTTTCCGTCAGCCCAACAGACGGACTGAGCGCACATTGTAGTAAATTAATTATTGTATTTTATTTTTTATTTTTTGCGTGTCTTGAGTTGCCTTAACGCTTTTCTGTACTGCCTGGTGCCTATGCCATGAAGGTGGCATGCACCTCCAGGCCTAAGGGTCCTGCCCGCCCCCCCCCACCCTCGAGGCCACCCCCTCCCAAGCCTACTACCAGGGAGAAGCGAGAGCGTAAGCTCTCCACCAGTAGCTCCTCCTCGTCCTCCTCCGGGGCCCCCCCCCCCGCTGCTCCCCCTGCTCCCAGGCCTAACGGGACTGCAGCACGCCCACGGTATGCTGCTCCCACCACGTCCTCGTCCGCGCGAGCTAAGATCGCGCGAATCCACGAAGCCATGGAGGGGATTACGCCTGCCCCAGCTCCCACCTCTTCAGGTTCCCAGGCTTCCCCCCAAGTAACTCGCGGCTCCTCCAGCACCAACAAGCGGCCACCCTGCCCTCCCTCTGCAAGAGCACCACAGCCTTCTGCCAAGGCCCAGCCAGGTGTTGGAACGCACGACAGCACCACTGAGATGGCCACCACTGCTGCCAAGGAAACTGCCCCCCCAGGCACCCCGCCTGCCCCTGCAGCCACCACTGCTGCCAGCTTTCCTGACGAAGAGGGCTGGACCCTGGTGTCGCATAAGAAACTGCGAGCGACACAGGGAAACGAACGGATCCCGGCCCTATGCATGACTGCTCCTCAGCAGTCCCCACCTGCACCATGCCCTTCAGCTCCTCAGAGGCCCCCTCCTGCACCACGCCCCTCAGTCTCAGTCCGGCCTCCTCCACCACCCCCTTCCAATTTCCCGGCCTTTCGTGTCCCAGTCCAACTGGGATTCACGACCAGCTACGGCGTGGTTCAAGCCCTCGAAAGCCATGTAAGGGGGCTAGCCATCACGAACTGCTACGGCCTCGATGACAGCTGTGTCCTTATCCCCTGGGATGAGGAGACTTACCTATGACTGAAGGCGTTGGCGGAGGACAAGGCCCCACCTCTGAAGATTGTTGAATTGCAAAGGGGCGAGCAGCTTACCAAGGCCACTGTCATGGGCTACCCTAGGCGTATGCCGGTGGGGATCCTCTTGCAGCACCCCCTAGTGGAGGAGGCCAAGCGCTGCCAAAATTATTGCACGCGGGAAGAGACACTTCAGGTCACAGTCACCCTGAGGGGCCTGCTAGTACCTTCCCTAGACCTAGGAAACTGGGGCGAATGTCACCTGCGCCCCTTCACGCCAGAGCCACTCCGGTGTTACCGTGCCAAAGATATGGACACGACAGGGCCAACTGCCACCGCCCCCCAGTATGCGGCATTTGCAGCGCCAGCCACAACACTGAGCGGTGCCTGGCAAAGCTGAAAGCAAAGCAGCCAGTGACCTCCCGATGCCCCAACTGCTCGGGATCACACCATGCCTGGCACCCCAGCTGCCCAGCCAGAACGAAGAGAGTACTGCAAGGGCACGAGCAGCAAGTGGCAAGGGTACAGGAGCAGCAGGCCATCAGCCTGACTCCAGCCCCTCCAGGCACCTTCGTATGGGGGCAACAGTGCCGCCCCACAGAGCAAGTCCCAGCCACCAATGAGGCAGAATTCCCTCCTCTGCCAACCACGCCGAGCCTTCCGTTACGCAACATGACAGCAGTCCCCCCACCACCTGCTTTCACCCAGGGCGTCACGTCTGCGGAGGTTCATTGTCCAATCTCGCCACCGCAGCACCCATCAGCCGGGGTCACTCACAGTCCTCCCCAGGCCCCCATTCAGCAGGAGCCTGTATTCACCCTCGAGGAGCTCCGCTCCATTGGGAAACAAATAGCCGAGGCCATAGCTGTGGGGATCAGCCAATGCCTAGGAGTAACGTGCTCCACAGCCCCTGTCTCAGCCGCAATCGATGGGATAATCAATCGGGCCATCGACAAGAAGCGAAGCGGCACACCTCAGCCTGCACCCCCTCCAGAGACTACCAGACCCCTACCGCGCAGGGCAGCTCACCTGAAACGGAGGGCGCAGCCTCGACTCACCGCTGCCTCACCCCAGGGGGCTCAGGAGCCTCGTCTCCCACCCCATCCACCAGAGGAAGCGCCAGCACCAGTGGCAGTCGACACGGTGGTCGAGGCCCCGGCTTCTCTCTCGGGCGACAGCCCCCTGCCCCCCATGACCTGTGAGCAAACCCCACAGACATCCGACTAACACAGTGGAATTGTTTGGGGATCAGGCACAAGCTCCCCCTCCTGCAGGAGGCAGTCGCCAGGGATCAGCCCCATGTCTTTCTCCTGCAGGAGACCTTACTCCCCGACAATTCCTCCTTTCGGCTACCTGGATACACCTCACATCTCCTCCCCTATGAACGTGGAGTTACACGAGGATGTGCCATACTCGTCAAAGATCACGTCTCCCACACTGTCTGTGACCCCCTGCCTGTTTGTGGACAAGGTGTAGAGGTGCAAGGTGTTGTGTTACACCTGGCATCCTCCTCGCTAACTGTGTACAATGTCTACAAAAGCCAGGGGGACACTCGATGTGGGAGAGTTGTTCTCCCATGCTGCCTCACGTTCTGTCTTTATCGGGGGAAACTTTAATGCCCATCATGATATTCTTGCATCGCCCCTTCCATCCAACGAGGCAGGACGGCACATCTCACTCGTTCTCAAGGAGATGGAAGGTGTCTCCTTAATAAACAACATTCAAGAACCCACCCACATTCAGGGAGGACGCCTAGATCTGTCATTTACCTCCACACCCCTTGCTGGCTCGGCGCAGTGGTTGCTCCACCCGCGCCTAGCCAGCTATAACTTTGCAATACTGATCAGGCTGCCACTCACGCCTCTCCCCCCGCCCCCACCTCCCCCACCGAGATGGGACCTCAGCAAAGCTGACTGGGCTGCCTTTCCCAGAGCTTTAACCACCATTTTCGAGTCCTCTCCTCCCGCCCTAGACCTCGAGGGTAGAGCAGATCAAGTTGCCAGTGCTTTTGCACAGGCCGCCTCCATCGCCATCCCGCAACAGTGACGATCCACGAAGCGATACCAAGACAGCTGGATCTACTGCGACAGGGTCAGGGAACTTAATCACCAACAACACGGCACGAAAGCAATACCGGCAGCGCCGCACATCCCCGCACCGCCGATACCTTGCTGCTGTTACGCAACCTGTCGTGTCAGAAAAACGCCGCCTGAAAGAGGAGGCATGGATCAGATGGTGCAGGACCTTAGACTCTCACTCCACTCTCAGGGAGATGTGGAGGAGAATCTGGTCTATCTCTGATCCACGTCCCCCCTGTCCACCCTCTCACCCTGACCCAGCCGCTGAAGCCAGCCGTCTCGCTCAACACTTCGCGGATCGCTCTGCTTCCCACAATCTTCCGCAGTCCGTTAGAGACAAGCAGGAGCAGTTGTCTACCTCTCGTCTTGCAGCAATTCAGGCTGCCTGTAAAAGGCCTGACCCCGCCAATGTTCCCTTCACCAGCGGGGAACTGCATAAAGCGCTGCAGCACAGAGGAGACACTGCTCCGGGGCTCGACGGGCTAACCTACTCTCTGTTATCACATGCTGGAGATTGTGAGAAAGATCGCCTTCTTGATCTGCTCAACCTCTCGTGGTCTGAGGGCCGCTTACCAAGGTCGTGGAAGACAGCCATCATCCACCCGATCCCTAAACCTCGCGACCCCACCGCTATGCGCCTGATCTCTCTTCTTAGCTGTGTTGCTAAGACGGCGGAGAGGGTGGTGCGAGCTCGCCTTTCCTGGCGCCTGGGCCCGCTACTCCCGAGGATCTTTGGCTATCACCATGGCAGGAGTGCCACCCACTGCCTAGCATCCCTCCTCGGGGAGCTCAGAGGGGGGGAAGGGGAATGGCTGTCTTCCTCGACCTTGAGAAGGCCTTTGAACTGGCTAACCCGGTCATCATCCAGGCTGCTCTAGCTGAGAGAGGAATAGGGGGTAAATTGCTAACCTGGGTGGGAAACTTCTTCGCAGGCCGTCAAGCAGAGGTCAGATTCCAGGGGCATCTCTCCTCGTTCTACCACCATAGCAACGGCATGCCTCAGGGGAGCGTCATAAGCTTGTTGCTCTTCAATGTCTTAGTTGAGGGACTCCTTACAGTCGATTATGGACAGGGGGTTACTCTACTTTGCTATGCCGATGACCTGGCCCTAGTTTTCACGAGGAGAGACTGCTACACTCAAGCCCTCTCTGCTCTTCACAAACTTCACGCAAAGTGCACCGAGCTGGGCTTGAAGATCAACTTCAGAAAAACCAAATGCCTGCCCTTTGGCTTACACCCCCCAGAATTCCCATTGTTGCTTGGTGATCACCAGCTCTCCATCGTCACTCTCCACCAAAATCTGGGAGTCTGGGTCGACAGTGGGCTAACTTTCAAGAAACAAGTCAGATACCTGCAGGAGTGTGCTGCTACCTGCACTACTGCCCTCAGGTATCTATCACAACGCAGCCTAGGGGCATCCTTTAAGGTCCTGAGAACTTTCTATGTTCATGTGGTCCGTTCGCTTGTAGACTACAGCGCCATATGCCTGACCGGCCTTGCCCCCCCATCCACAGGGTCGCTAGAGGTCCTAGAAAACGACTCCCTGAAAGTCATGTTGGGAGCTCCCCGGTGGACCTGGATTGCTAACCTAAGCTCTGAGGGTCGTTTGCCGTCCTTGGAGCATCGCATTGCTCTCCGGGCTGCAGTTACCACCCTCCAGCTAGTCCAACGACGGCTGCACCTTCCAGTCTCAGCCTTACTCAGACGCCTCTTGCGCTGCCCATGTGACCCTCATCCAGAGCATGATTGGGCTCGCACCACTGCCGCCTTGGTGCATAGTCTTGGAGCCGCCCCTGACATCTGTAGGGAACCCAACTCCCCCTACCCTGGATACACTGATCCACCGCCATGGGCCCCTCTTCCATATGAAATTCACTGCCCCACTGAAGCTCACTCACGTGCTTCCATTCCTGCCCTTCTTCGACAGGAGGGCCTCAGCAGGATGGCTGCTCTTGACTCCCCTGAATCCTCACATACTACAGAGATGGATCTGTGTGCGCTGATGGATCTGCCGGGTCTGCTTTTGTTCTAGGGCACCATACTGAATCTTGGTGACTCCCCTGGGGTCTCTGCCTTCCAGGCAGAGTTAGTTGCCATACTCGGGGCATTACGCCACGCACAGCTTACCAGCAACGGCGGGTCATCATCAACACAGACTCCTTGTCATCCCTTCAGGGGTTGCTCTCCTTCTCCTGAGTGAAAACGTTTCCCTCTTAATGGAGATATACTCAGTCGCCTCCCTCCTCACGAACAGAGGCACCACCATCACCCTACACTGGATTCCAGGGCACGTTGGGATCCTTGGCAATGAACGAGTGGATGCTGCGGCACGCTCAGCATGCCCTTTCCCGGGAATTACGTTCCCACTCCGCCCTAGCACCTCTAACACCATTGCCACCCTGGCTGGCACTATTGGAAGGTTGTCCCAGGAGAATCATCAATTGTGTGTTGCAGAGGGCTCTCGTTCTGCGTTGTGGTATGCCACAGCCACGACCTACCTACCGCTCCTGCCTCCACCTGGAGTGCCTAACTACGTGTTAGTGCGGCTCCGGCGATTATGTTTGGGATTCCCCTGTCACTGTCAGATCGCCGGGACCGCACCAAAGCCATGCCCCCATTGCCTTGAGAGGGCTGAAGAGCCTCTAATACATTACTTACTCGACCGCCCAGCCACTGCCCAGCTCAGATCTTACCCAGATGTGGGCCGCGCCCGGTATGATAATGATTTCCATGAAGCAGCCACCATCATTGCTCACTCCCCTTTTAACACTCTATTATCCTTAGTGACAAATTACCCGCCCCCTAGATAAATCAGCAAGGGCACTTTTAGCTCTACCCTGACGGGCTGTTTGTTTGCCCGTACCCCACTAAGTGTGGGGAAATATCCAGCAACAACAACATATTAAGGTACCGTATCACACTCCCTTGACGTACATCGTAGATTTTTTTTTTTTATTACAAACTTCAGACGATTTCATTTAACTCACAGGAGACGTCATTTAGTTAAAAAGCAACAATTTTCGTTTTCCAGCCAGTTTTGTGTGTCCCCTGTCTACTTCTTTACCTTCTTCCTCTCCCGTTGTTTCCTCTTCTCATCGTTTCTCTTTTCATCGCTAGTATTCTGTTCCTCTCGTTCTCTCACATTCCTTTTCAGTTCCCTCCTCTTTTTGCTTCTTTTCTCTCATCTCTTTCCTTCCTTTGTCTCATTTACTTCCCCTCTCTCCTGTCCATCCCTTCCCACCTCTCATTTTTCTTTCCCTTATCTCCTTGTTTTTTCATCTTTGCTGTTTCATTGTTCCCTCTTCTTTCCTCTCTACAGTGCCACGTGCGCTATTCACTTAGCAATAAAACACGCTTTATGTACCCAACCTCTCTGTAGTAATTCTTCATAATGGACCATGGCCCGCCTCCCTTCTACCCCCTCTGTTCTTCCCTTTCCTTACCCCCTCTGTTCTTCCCTTTCCTTACCCCCTCTCATCTTCATCATCTCTATCCCACTTTTGTCCACCTTCCCCTCTATTGCCTGTTCTTCCTTTCACCTCACTTCCTTTTATTCTTATTTTGTATTAGCTTTCGTCTCCTTTTTTATGTTTGTTTGTTCATGTTTTTGCTTTTGCTCTACTCTGTGTTATCTTTTTACTTCTTAGTTTTCTAGTTTTCGGTTCATTGTACGGGACGGCCTTGCATGAGCGGTTGCTTGCATGTGATGAACGGGTCTACTGGGCCAGGCAGACCGGGGAGAAGTACAAAAACTTCTTAGTGTCTCTTTGTAGCCTGTCTTCTGCTCGCCTGCTTTTCTTTCCTCTCCCTTCCATTCTCTTTCATTCCCTGTATACTCTTCCCTTCCTGCTTTTTTTTTTTTTTTTTTTTTTTGCCTTGCCCGTCATTCTTCTTGTCTTTTATCTCCTTCACGTCCATTTCTCCTCCTACCTTGCCCTGCCTTGTCTTCTCTTCCCTTTCAGCTCTTTCCATTTCCTCTCGTTCCCCTCGTTACTTTTCGTTTTCCTCGACTCTTCCCCTTTCTTCTCTCATCTTCTCTTCGGTTTTTTCCCTCCTCTCCTCTCTCTCTCTTTTCTCTCATCCTCTCTACGGTTGTTTGTCTCCTCTCCGTTCTTTTCCGACGTTGCCACGTACACAGCACAGTACTCTTGTCAACAACACGCTTTATCTGCTGCATTTACACATAGTGCAATCACCTCCTCTTATCACACTCCCCCTACTATGCCCTACCCTTTACTTCCTCTTCCTCCCTCTGCTTCTTTGTCTTTCCTTCCCACACTATTGCCCCTACCTCCGTCCTTAATTTTGTCTTCTTGCCCCTTATCTTTTTCCTTTCCCCTCACCCTTAATATTTTGGCTTTATCTTCTCTTTCTCCTCACTATCCCTTTGCATTTCTTTCCCTCCATACTGTGTGTCTTTTCTTCCTCCTTCTATCCTCTACAGTAACTCCTACCTCATATTCTGTCTCCCCACCTGTTCATGCATCTACTGTCTTACCTCTAGGCCTCCATCTTCCCCCCCCCCCTCTTCATTCCCTCCTTTTCTGTCCTTCCCCCCCATTTCTGTTTCCTTTTCATTAACCTCTACCCCTGAACCCAGTGCCAAGCTCATGTTCCTTTCTTCATACCGCCATTACTATCAAACCTCATCCCCAAGCGAATTTGCGATTTGAAAATATGACGTCATAGGCAGGCCCAAAGTAAAGCTGAAGAAGGCTGTTCCTGAGTTACCAAGTTATGTGTACATCAGTAAGTAAACAAATAAATAATATTTGAGAGTACCGGTTAATTCTAGTTTTAGAGATACTGGACAGATAAGCGGTGGGACTGAATACAGATGGCATTGTTGGAACAATGAAATAATGAAGCGAATATTTAGTTTACAGTAGAAGTAAGAAATGAAAACAAATCATATTTCCTTGCTTTACACTTGTGTAAGAGATTATTTTTGTTTAAAGTTTATTGTGTAGAAAACATTCGTGTGTGTGTGTGTGTGTGTGTGTGTGTGTGTGTGTGTGTGTGTGTGTGTGTGTGTGTGTGTGTGTGTGTGTGTTCATATATTTTGTGCATATATTCCGGGCAAAATGTAAACATTCTTTAGTACTGGGGTTCACAAATTTCGTAAGATGAATTTGAGGGGTCGCGAGATTTCTTGAAAAGAAAAAATATGATGTCATGATTAGGCCATTTGGTGGTCGAGGGTTTTAATACAATTTTTGCAGTCACCAAAAGAATCTAACACACTGAATTTGTAACTAACTTTTTTATACAGCGTTATGTACTGTTTTCAGTGCCTCACAAAATGTTATAGGTGCAGAAGGCATTTACTGTAGAATGCACGTTGAGGAATACATGCGAAATTTGAGGTCGAAAATCGATGTTTGCAGAGTAATTAAGATGTACGAATCACCGGACAATGATATGAGTACAATAAATATGCTCATCATCTGATGCATGCTTACGTTGAAGTTTATGGTAAATTTTGAAGGATATAGAGCGTTTTTACGAGCCAGGCTGAAGCCCTCGCGGGTCTCTCGTCAGGTAGTGACATTTTCTCACATATGCTCAGCCCAACCTGGCCCGGCCCGACCGTAACACTTTTGAGAAGCTTAAATCTCAGCATCCAAAGGGCCGTTAACTGCGTGGTTTGCACCATATGATAGCCCCATTCTTTGATATTTGTTTTTGACAGCTTTCATCACACCCTGGCGGTGCGCATGGCACGTGACACGCGCCAAGTACAGCATGTCGAAAATCTTCAAGAGGGCCACAGACCAGACAGTCTGTCGTAAAGGCATGAAACTTGGTAGGTAGGTAACCACCAATATACTGTACTCTAAACATCCTCTGGGTGTAAGGCGACACTTCAGTGATATCGGATTTAAATGGCCTTGCTCGTACCTCGCCGACAAAGGAGTTTTACTGATTTTACGAATTGTCAAATTCAGATAGGCCTACATACTTTTGGTGTGGGATCATTATTTACTTTATTCTCAGTTTTTCGTTTGGTAGAGCCCAAAGAGGCGACTGACGAAAAAGGTATGCACTCTATACCCAGGACCAGGATTATTTTCCCCTTCCCCCTATCGTTCACCACTTCGTTCTTACCATAACTCCCACAGGTCAGGACCTGTTGGTGCCGGGGTCCATTGGTACACACAACAGGAATGGCAGACTTAAGCGCATTTCCATCCGATAGTACAGATCTTGCAGTTCTCAAAATTAGCCTGATGGTGTTTAATCCCTAAGAACAATTGGTGTCTGATTGTCAAGACAGATACTTTCAATTGAAACCTATGTCTGTAATTAGACATAGCTATTTTGGTACCGATCTGGTTACATGTGGCATCTACCCGCGGCAACGCAGTGCAGTGTGACATATACATCAGCAAGTGACAATTTTTATTTGTTGTTTAGTTTGTGTGGGTGTGTGCGCACAATTTTCACAAGTTTTAGCACCACCATGAAGCAGTGGCTAATATGTCTATCTATCTATCTATCTATAGCCCAACGCCCTAATCCCGCAAAGGGTGGCTGCAGACAAAACGCCTCCAAGTCACTCTGTCACCCACCATTTGACTACCCTCCCCCCAAATCACCCCCCCCCTCCCTCATATACCTCTCAGCTCCATCCCTCCACCTCATCCTCGGTCTACCCCTCCCTCTCCCTCCCTCCACCTCACCTACATACACCCTCTTAGTCAGTCTTTCATTCTCCATTCTCTCCACATGTCCAAACCACCTCAGTGTATTTCTCCTAATCTTCTCAACCACATCCACATCTACCCCACAACGTTCCTTCACTTCTTCATTCGTCAACCTGTCTCTCCATGTCACTCCACATGCTCCTCTCAAGTAACTCATTTCCACTGCTCTCACTCTTGACTTGTTCCCCTCTTGCAAGGTCCACGCCTCGCTTCCATACGTCAGGGTAGGGATCACAATACTATCATGCAGTGACTTCTTAGCTTCCATACTCACCTCCCTATTTCTCATCACTGCTTTCAGTGCACCAACAACCTTCCTTCCCTGCTGTACCCTTTCACGTACTTCATCCCCCAAAGTTCCATCCTTACTCATCACACTACCCAAGTACTTGAATGCACTCACATTCTCCATATCCTCACCATCCAACCTCACTGCACACTCTGTGACTTCATTCCTCTCAAACACCATAACTTTACTTTTGTTTACATTAACTTTCAGCTTCCTCCTCCTACACACTGTCTCAAATTCATTCACCAAACCTTGCAACTCCCATTCATCATCACTCAACAATACTGTATCATCAGCAAACAGCAACACCGGAAGCTTCCAAATCTCACCCTCATTCATTAGGGCCAGCCCCACATCCACTGCCCTACCTTGCACCTTCTTTACAACCCCATCCATATATATATTAAACAGCCATGGAGACATCACACACCCCTGTTTCAGTCCCACATTGAGATCAAAGAACTCACTCAGCTCACCATCCACTCACACCGTAGCCCTAGCTCCCTCGTACATACTCTTTACAGCACTCAGCAATTTCCCCTCCACTCCATATATTCTTAATACCTTCCACATACCTTGCCTATCTATTCTGTCATAAGCTTTCTCCAAGTCCATGAAGGCAGCATACACTTTCCTTCCCTTCTCTAGATACTTCTCCATTAAACATCTTAGAACAAATATCTGATCTACACACCCTTTTCCCTTCCTAAATCCCCCTTGTTCTTCTCCAACTAGCTCCTCTGTCATATGCCTAACCCTATCAATGAGTATTCTGCCATATATTTTACCAGTCACACTAAGAAGGCAAATACCCCTATGGTTACCACATACTTCTCTCTCCCCATTTCCTTTGTACAGAGGAACAATTATACCTGATTTCCAGTCCTCTGGAACCCTTCCCTCTTCCCAAGCCAATCTACACAACTTCCATATCCACTCCACAACAATCTCACCCCCATACCTAAGCATTTCACCACACACTCCATCAATTCCTGGGGCCTTTCCCAGCTTAATCTTCTTCATCGCTTCCACTACTTCCGCCCTACTGATCTCTTCCTCCCTCCTCTCATCTCTTCTTCTCCCAGCCATTCCCCAACCACTTATACTCACACTGCTCTCACTCTCTACATTCAACAAATCTTCAAAGTGCTCCTTCCATCTCCTCAATTTCTCTCTCTTCTCCACCAACAATCTATTATTCCTATCTTTCACTCCCCTATTATTTCCCCTTTCACACTGCCTTACTTTCTTTACCTCCTTCCAAAACAATTTCTAACTCTCCCTCCATTTCACACTCAGATTCCTCCCAAACTCTTCATCCACTTTCTTCTTACTCTCCTTCACCAGTCTCTTAACCTCCCTTCTCCTGCTCACATATACCTTTCTCTTCTCTCTCTCATCTTCTCCCCTATCTCTACTCGCCAACCATTCACCATATGCCTTCTTCTTTTGTTCCACAGCTCGTTTCACCTCATCATTCCACCATGCTGTCCCTTGCACACCCTTGCATCTCCTCCTCACTCCACAAACCGCCTCACACGCTGCGCCTATCTCTTCCGTGAATATCTTACATACGTCTTCCACCCCTTCCATCTGCTCTAGCTCATACCTTCCCAATCTTTCTTCCACTATGCTCTTATACTCTGTCATTTTCTCACTATCTTGCAATTTCTCCACTCTTCTCACAGGAGCTGCTTCCTCCTGTCTTCCCCTTCGCCTCCTCAACCACTTTCTTTGCATCTTCACCTTGGCCATCACTAAGTGATGGTCCGAGACTCCATTCCCCCACCCTCTCCACACTCTTGCATCCAACACTTTTCTTCTCATTCGCTCATCCACACACACGTAGTCTATCATTGCCTTTCGTTCAACAAGTTCACCATCCATCCTCCTCATCACTCTCCATGTATACCGGTGGATCATCTTATGACGAAAGTAGGTGTTGGTTATTGCCAACCCCTTACCAGCACAGATGTCCACCAAAGCACTACCATTCCCATCTACTTCAGCTGGCACACCCCACTGACCAACCACTCCATCCACTCGTACATTCCCAACTTTGCCATTCATGTCTCCAATCAACAGCACTCTCTAATATGTACACCTATAAAAACAAAAAAGAAGAAAGAGAAAACAGATACTAAAAATGTATCTGAAACAGTTCGTGACATTCCTGCTGAGAGAAAATCTATTTCAAATGAAAATATAAGAAATAACAAACGCAAGAGTAATGCGCTTCAGTCTGGCCAACCGTCCAATCATCAGAAGAACCAGACGGATTATAAACAGTACGATATCATTTTGCCGCAAAGCAAGCTGCGGCAACAACTACAGCAACACGGAGGGCAACAACGATACTGACGATGCTGATGATGGTGATGACGACTTACACCCGGCATTCGGTGGAAACACAACACAGGCGGCTGCGGCTGACTTACCCACCATCCGACCACAACCACCCATACCACAACCACGCCAACCACAACAACCAATCCATGAAGATTATCATGTTGTTCCAACTTAAGCAAGGGATAAAGGATATCGAAAAACGTTACGCGACAAATGTCGTTTTCTGCGGCACCTTGAAAAGCCAGAAGCCGCGGATCAGTGATTGGTGAGGAATGAGAAGTGGAAAGTGAGTGAAAAGTGAATAATAATAGGAGGGAGTGCCGAGCACACAGTTACCCTCACGGCCCTGTACTGTTTACACTTGAATTTTTGTGCCCCAAATGGAAGAGCTAGATACGGCCTAATAGAGTAATATCCTACATATATGGGACCGAGATAAGTGAAAAGAGACTCAGAACTAAAAGGTAACCTTGTCTGATGTGAATTAACGTTATACAATGGACATTGTTTCAAAATGTTGTGGACTAGACCCGACTTAAGAACACAGAGAGGTGAACGAAGGATATGAAGAGTACTGTACACGCCTACTTCCGGCCCGTGTACTTTTCCCGAGGGAGAAGCAGAAGGTTGGAAGTCAGTCGAATCAGAGAGGGCAAAGAGTCTAGGAGAACTGGGGGAACATCTTGTCCAGGAGGCCCGACTGAGCACCCTACCACGACGATGAGAATGGTGATATCTTGGTACTCTTCGGTATCAGTGAGTAGACATTCTTGTTAGAGGACGTAGAGGAAAAGTGGAACTGAGAGTTGGGAAGAGAGCAGAAAAGAAGGTGAAATATTCTGAGCAGTAACTGAGAGCTGGGAAGAGAGCAGAGAAGGTGAAATATTCTGAGCAATATATTGAGAGTATACTGTAGTGCCGTGGTAGGGTATAACAGGACGGGCCAGATAAATTGTATAATTGTTAAAATAACTCATTTGCTCAGTGATGAAGTGAACAAAAGATTACCTAAGGGTTATGTGCCATTATTAAGGAGGAGTATTGAGTTAGGGAAGAATATTTGTGTTAAAGCGTGGTGTTAATTCTGCAGAAATATATTGAAGTGACTTTTGGTGAAGTGATGCTAGAATAAAATGTTAGAGTGACTGATGTTCTAGAGGTAATGATGTTATAGTGATATGATGATATACTAGAGTATTATTCTTAGTATTATATTATCCCAGTATTAAATAATATTATTCTTAGTTTTATTTCAGTAGTGGAAAGTATTATCCTTAGTTGACGAGTAATCATCGTAGTGACATTTCAAGTGTTACGTGAACAGTACTCGTGATTTATTACTTATTTAATAGAACATAGTGGTATTATTGATTACCATTGTAAGGTGGCATTATTTAATAGTTTTATTGTAGAGTAAGACCATGTAGCAGTTACGTAACTTTGAGTTCGTGGAGTGAATTAAATCAGTTGTTGCTTTTAACTTAGTGTATAATTTGTACATTGTTTATAGATAAAAGAAGAAAAGAAAAAATAGTTTTGAGTAACCCTAGAATCCCTTCCTCTTAATAAGGAACGAGACGCTCCCACGTAGCGCCGGCCTTAAATGGACTTGTGAATACTTAATGTGTTGTTATGTCTGGCTCCCCATTTGTACTTATCCAGCGCTACCTAATGAAATTTAATTAAATCTGACTAAACCTGACTTAACGTAACGTAATTTAATCTTCCTTAGAGAAGAATAGATAAAGAGTACGTCAAGTAAGGGGAGCACGACAGTATGTTGCATCATTCACGAGATGCATGCATCACCCCCAGTGCGTTGTATGCTCAGAAATACTTGCAAGTGATTGCCTAGAACCAGCGAAAAAAGAAAAGACCTAGGCAAACTAAGCATTCCTCTTCTACTGATACGCTAATTGATTTTTTCTGCCGAAATGTTATCTTAACAAACCACAATCACTACCAAAACTTAAATGGCATAATTCAAAGTAGCTTATTTAACTGCAGTCAAACGCAGGCAACGCTACGCTGTTGCAGCTCTCCATCTGGCTAAGCACATACCTTCCCCCCACCTACCTGCACACTTAACAAAGTGCATAACAGCCCTCACCCTCCAAATCTCTTTTTTTTTAAAGTGGGCGTAAGGAGAACGGCTTGTGGACACATAACCTGGCCTTTCAGATTCTTTGCACATTTCGCATTAAAATCAGTTGACAAATTATATAAATTTTTTTACTTTTTCATTATTAAAAAGGAAAAAAAAACTACCTAAGACAGCATTCTGCCCATCAAAAGGAACTTTTTCATTATTAAAAAAGAAAAAAAAAACTATTTAAGACAGCATTCTAACAAAAGGAACCAGTTCACTTTAAGATACAAAATATGTGAAATTTCGTGACTATATTGAATACTTTCTGAGTTCTGGCCAGGAAACGAAATCTGTACACACGGCCAGCTGCCCTGCCGCTCAGCTCTACAGACGGACACCTATTGACCCCAGGGTTAACAACACCCTCCTCTGACTATGTCAGGTGGAGGGTAATGAAGTCTCATACCTTTGGGAAGTCGTCAGCAAGCCCACCTCAGTGGCTATGAATCAGGCTGCATGATGGTTAAATGGCTTGTGGACTTGAAGCAGTTCCCTTATCCAAAGACATCGTTGCTGGTGTCTTAAGGACATCGCAGATAACATCATGTAAGCTGAGTGACAAGGTGAAAGATGGGGAATATCTTTGCATTTGGATGAATCAACAGATATTTTAAATTCTCTACTGTCTTTTTTTTTTTTTTTTTTTTCAGGTATTGTTTTGATTGAAAACTTCTGGAAGACCTGTTTTTTTCCCCACTGCACTGGAGGATACTTGCACAGGAAGTGCTATTTGTAGAAACTAAACACAAAAATAAAAGAAAAGGAACTTTCTTGGGACAAATGTGTTGGTGTATGGACAGACGGTGCTGGTGCAATGCTAGGCAAAAGGAAAGAACTAAGAACAACATTTTTAGAAATGGCATGAAAGAACTATGAGGAAAATTCTTAGAAATGGCACTCACATTAAGGTTACGCACTGCTTTATTCACAGGGCTGTTCTTGCAAGTAAATCCTTCGTCCCAGAGTTAGAGTCTCAGACTGCGAGTAAAATAGTGAACTATATAAAATCGCATCCCATGAACACCAGGCTGTTTGCAAATCTTTGCAAGGAGACGGGTTTATTTCGTGTTGCATTGCTCTTCCATACAGAGACCATGTGGCTTTCCCAGGGAAAAGTTCTCACCTGTAAGAGTTGGGACATAAGGTGGGCATATTCCTAACAGATTCTGGATTCCAACTTGCTGACCATCTGACTAAACCTGACTGGCTATCAGTTCTTGCTTATTTGTCTTGCAGATTTAAAAAACTCAGTATAGTGAACATATGATTACAAGGACCAAACACAATGATCTTGTTGCTGTCTGATAAGATTGATGCAATAACAAGGAAACTGGAACGATAGACCCTGCGACTAAAGGAGGGTAGTGTGGAAATATTTCCTGAACTAAAAGAGTTCAAAGAGGGGAATAAACTTAGTTTGGATATCTTCAGGGAAATGATCACCACTCACCTTCAGGGCCTTCTGGACCACATCAAGGTGTACTTTCCGCTGGGACAACCTAACAAAATATAACTGGATACGGCAACCGTTCATTGCTGCAAGGGATCAGCTCTCATCAGAACTGTCCAGTGACAGCATCTGAAAAAAATTGAAACAACACTGGATGAGTTCTGACACTGAATGAATTCTGGATTCCTGTCGCAGAGGAATGTCCAGGATTATCCAAGGCCGCTTTAAATGTATTGCTTCCTCTCAGATCGACCTACTTATGTGAAACAACCATATCTCCACTGACATACGAGTAAAATAAAAACAAATATCTATCACGACTCAGTGTTGAGGATAATCTGAGAGTTGCTGACTTCAGCACCAGTATGTTCCAAAACGCAGGCCCATTCATCTCACCAACACAGGTAAGGTATTCTCGGCAAACTTATTGGTAAACTTGTGTGAGAGAACAGAAGGCAATCTATTATTTTATAGCCACGATCGGAGGCAGTAGACCTATTCTGTGTGTGTGTGTGTGTGTGTGTGTGTGAGAGAGAGAGAGAGAGAGAGAGAGAGAGAGAGAGAGAGAGAGAGAGAGAGAGAGAGAAATGCGGGGTTCGCGAGGGTGGTAAGTCTTACATGCATTATTTGGGGGGTAATGGGCTAAAAAAAAAAAAAAAGAGTGAGAAACACTGCCCTTTTATACAGTATACTATTTTTTTTTTATTAATTGAGGCGGAGATGCACTTGACACGTTGGTGATGATTGGCTGAATGCAACATCTCCAAATAACATTTACTAACCCAAATTTCCCCCTCAGATATATGTTGTCAATTAATAATGCTAACGAGTAAAGAAATTATGAGGTAATGTTGCATTCAGCCAATCATCACCAACCTGTCTAGTGCATCTTTACCTAAAAAAAAAAAAAATGAGTATAGTGTTGGTCCGAATGTATGTTTTTCAACATTCGCGAATGCAAAGGCGAATGTAAATTTTCAGAATTCGCGAATACGACTGCGAATATTCTGTCTGATGACACAGAAACGTTAGATATTCATTTTTTTTTTTTTTTTTTGGGGGGGTACGAATTCAATGTAAGAGTTTCAGCCACAGAAAACTGAATGAACAAACTTCTCTCAATTTGCTATGCTACCAGGATGCGGGACGAGGACTCAACTCTTACATGCATCCTCCGGGGATATCAGACGAGTCCAGGACGAACTTCAAATGGACCCAGAACAGATCACGTCAGATAGGCGTTCTCTCTCTCTCTCTCTCTCTCTCTCTCTCTCTCTCTCTCTCTCTCTCTCTCTCTCTCTCAGAAGTCTTGATATTTAGAATACATTTTCCAGTTATGGGCTAAGAATCTGGAGATCACCCACTTTTTAATTAGAAATTCTGAAAATTTATTATTACGAATAAAAATCTGGAAAAATTCAAACTTCTCTGGGAATCTGGTGACGCTTCATGATACAGCAAGCAGCCCTGGCTACAGCAGCTTGGCACAGCTGCTTGGTTGGTAACACTAGCCAAGAACGCTCGTTCAGTGAATGCTTTTAACCCGTTATTTGCTTTTGTATAAACCTTATAAGTAACGGTCCATTATTATTATTATTATTCGCAAAATACCCGCATGACAACATGCGAATGCAAATGCAAATGCAAACATCGAAAAAATATGCTAATATTTGCGAATGCGAATGCAATACTTGGACCATCACTAGTATATACTATTTGGGTACGTACCCCCCCCTCGTCTCTCTCTCTCTCTCTCTCTCTCTCTTAGACCCACGTACTATAATGATATGCGTAACTTCGTTATCCTCCAGGGTATTTGATATTTTTGTTTTCTCTTCCAGTTATATCCCTTTTCCAAATGTAGAATGATTAATTTTCCATCTCCCTCTCGTTACTTATTAATCTTCCTTTTATCCTCCATCTGTTTTCTTCTCCACTTCCTTACCTCTCCTCTTTTGCCATCTCTTCTTATTACCTCATCTGAGTACATCTAAGTCAGACCTCTGCATCTACCTTTCTCTCAGTTCGCTCGACCTATCGTCTTCCCCATCATCTCCAATTCCCCCACTTATTCTCTTTTCTACTTATCCGTCTCCAGGCAATTCACTTCCTCAAAGCTTTCACTTTTCTTATGCATCGCCGTCGTCCCAAGTACATCGCCACATTCTCTTGCACGTCGTCCTCCTTCCCTCTGCGTCGCCATTTTCCCAGTCGCATTCTTTCCCTGTATCCATTTCCTCTTCTGCTTCCCATTCCTTTGCGCAACTCATCTTCCTTCCCTACGCATTAGCCTTATCCATTCCCTCTCCCTTTATCCTTCCCCTACCCCTCCTCTTTTGTTCTCTCAGTTCCTACCTGGCTACCATACCGCTATTCAATTTCTCCCTCTTTGCCTTCCTTCCTCAAGCAACCTCCCTTCCTCTCCTTCTCCTGCAATTCTTCTTCCCTCCCTTATCCCCATTTTCCTTCCTCGCTCTTCATTCCCTTTCCCCTCCATCTCCCAGTTGCCCTTCCATGCCCCTCCTCCTTCCAGCACCATTTTTTCCTCCATGCTTGTATCATCCTTCCCATTGCTTTCACCCATTCCCCTTCCTTCCATTCAAGCCATCCCCATATTTTCCCTTCTCTCCTCCCCTGTCGTAATTTCCATGTCACTTCTCTCTTTTTAAGCCTTTTTTCCTTCATCCTTCTCTCTCCCTCTTCCTCCTTCCGCTTCACCTCCCATTTCTCCCTTCCTCCATTCGCCCCC
>NC_137014.1:23456977-23521977 GCF_032717465.1 Coenobita brevimanus | reverse complement strand
TTGAAGATGCTGATGGTCGGAAGATTGGAAGAGTATCTGAGGAAGATAGGGAAGGCGGGGATGGTTGAGTGCTGTTGATGGGAATATGGGCAATAGGATGATAAGGATGGGTGTTGGTATGGATGGGGGTGGTTGTGTGGTGGATGAGAAAGGAGAAAAATGAGAATGGGTAGTTACTGTGGACGGGGAACCAGGAAGGGGAAACGGATGAATGGGGGATGGAGAAGGGCATTGAGATATATGAAGAGGTTCTGTGATGGATGGGGTGGATGAACAGAGTGAGGAAGGCTGAGTATTCTAGATGAGATAGCTGAGATGAGGATGGATGGAGAGGTTATTTTGGATAAGAGGTGAAGGTGGTGGATGGGGAACTTATGGCGGATAGAGCTTGGTGAAAAGAAATGAGAGTAGTGAATGCCAATAAATGATATGAGGATGATACTGTGGTGATGGTGCTGGAACGGGTGGACCAGTCTGGAAATGGAATGGAGAGGTAATCAATGCAGTGAAACGGGAGGTGGTAAAGAACAGGGATAGGAATGATGACGAATGGATAGGGATGATGTTGGAGATGATGACTTGAATTTAGTTGGTATGGAGAAAGTTAAATTATATTCAGCTGGGGAAGAGTCTCTATCAGTGAATGGAGCTAAATAAGCAAAGGCTATATCTAATTCCTCCAGTTTAAAATATAGTCTTTCATACACTGATGCACTTCGTCTGGTGGCATAATTCTTCTTATGGAAGAGGTTCAGTGTTTAGCCTAAGCTTTAGTTAAAATTTCTCACAGAACCTATGGATAGTTTTCTTGTTTTTGTCATTATTAATACTGATCCCCACTTATTACCATAGGTGGATATCTTTGCTTCTGTCATTGTTTTTATTACTGATCACCTGCAACCATAGGTGGAGATCTTTGTATCCATCATAATTACCAGGCCCGGATGGAGTCCGACGAGGTATTGTTTTTGATCGACTTCGTTTTTTAGTTTGTTAGCAACATTACGGAGAAACGGTTGAATGAAATTATATGAAACTTAAGGATATGTGAGCACTGGTCCCCAAAGAAAGTGATTAAATGTTCGAGGTAATCGAGTGAGCCTGAAAGGTGAAAATCAAGGTCACGGATTTTCAGTGGGCTATAACTTGTAAACGGTTGATGATAGAGATATTTACTATTAGGAACATACACGGACTTGTAATAAGGGCTTTCATTTTGCACCAAGACCATGAAAGGTCATGACCATGAAAGGTCAAACTCTAGGTCACGGATAATCAGGGGGCTATAACTCGAAACTGGTTGAAGATAGATATTTACTGTTATAAACATATAGGAAATCCCATATGGGTTTTTAATTGGCACCTTGACCTTTGACTATAAGTGACCTTGAAAAGTCAAACCCAGGTCACGGATATTCATGGGGCTATAATAACTCAAAACTCGTTGAAGATAGAGATATTTACCATTACCAAGTTATAGGAAGTCTCATATGGGCTTTCATTTAGCAGCATAACTTTGAGTGACCTTGAAAGGTCAAGCACAAGATCACGGATTTTTAGAGGCCGTAATATGAAAACATTTGCGCCATTACCTTTGACTTTAATTGTGTACTGGCACTAAATGTCGGAAACAAGCCAGTATTTAACAGCAATAAAATAACTACTGTCAGGGAAGGGTAGTTTTTTTTTTTTGTCCAACTCTGGGTACAGGCTTTGCAGCCTGCTCCCAAGGCCCAGTAGCCCTCCTACAGAACATACCATACACCTCTACATGTTACCACTTCGGTGCTATCACCCACCGTCCTTAGACAATACATGCTAGGGCTGTCTCATACAAGGACTGGTGTATTGGTATTAGCAGGGATATTTTTACATGTCGGCGGGTCCACTGGTAGATCAGTAAAGTCTGATTTCATGATATTCAAATCCCCCCAGTGAGGACTTGAACCTGGGTCCGGCAGGATTGCAGGCCACCTCTATCGATTGAGCTACCGCCTCTCCTGGCACCATTTGTTTTTGTTGTAATTATTAAGCTTCGCCATATATATGGCAAAGCGTACTGTTCTGGTATTACTATTATTTTTCTTTGCACCCTTTTTTCTTAGATCTTGATGATATTATACGGCAAAGTAGTCTAGGGTAACCCAAGTACTTGTGCCAAAAATAAATGACCTTTGATATTTCTAAAGCTTTCGACAGAGTATGGCACCATTCCCTGCTGTCCAAACTCCCTTGCTATTGACTAACGTCTTATGTTCCTTTGATTTCCTCATATCTCAGTGACAGGATAATAAGAGTAAAAGTAGATGATGTATATTCCAATTTGCACTCAATTAACGCCGGAGTGCCACAGGGATCAGTTCTGGTGCCAACCCTGTTTCTGGTTCATATTAGTGATCTCTTATCTGTCACCCACAATCCCATCCACTCATATGCAGATGACTCAACACTACATAGTTCATTCACACTCAGACGCCCATTTACAAAGTCTAATATCTCTATCTCCCAACTCAGTTCAGCCATCTCCATAAATCAAGACCTATCTATGATCAGTGAATGGGGAGAAAACAACCTTGTCTCATTTAATGCTAGTAAAACTAAATATATGCAATTTACCAATATACAGATATTGCCAGATTCATATCTTACCTTCAGTGCTATTAATATTCCCATCTCCAAAAGTATTGAAATTTTTGGCATCTCTCTTAACAATACCCTCAGCTGGACCTCTCATGTTAGATCGCTTGCTAAAACCGCCTCAAAGAAACTTGGATTATTATACAGAGTCCGTAACTTCTTCACTGACGAGCAGTTAGCTATAATTTATAAGAGTCATGTGCGCTCTCAGCTTGATTATTGCTCACCCTTGTGGAATGGATGTGGAGAGGTTGCATTAAAACAACTAGACAAAATTCAGAACAAAGCTGTTAGAATTATTAACAACCCTGCCATTACAAATAAACTAACTCCCCTACAAGTAAGAAGGAATGTTGCCTCCCTTGCATAAATTTACAGATATTTTTATGGCAAATGCTCAGACGAAGTTGCGTCCATGGTGCCACCTCTCCATGCCTTCCCTCATGCTACACGGGCATCTGGTAGCGCTCATGACTAAAATGTCACTCAGCTATACTGCAGAACTTGTGCCTATCAGAATTCTTTCATTCTCCGAACTGCATCTCTTTGGAACTCGCTTCCCCAGAGTTGTTTCCCTCCAAACTTCAACCTACGGCTGTTCAAGTCTAACTGTTACAGATATTTTATGGACAGAGGACACCAGTAATCTGGTGTACGGATTATTTTTTTTATTCATTTATTTTTCCTTCCTCTGTTCTGTTATTTAAAAAAAAAATTTCTTTGCACTCTTTTTTCTTAGATCTTGATGATATTATACGGCAAAGTACTCTAGGGTAACCCAAGTACTTGTGCCAAATATAAATGACCCTGACTTATTTTTGAAGATCATATACTCATTTTTGGTGCAATAATTGCATATTTGAAATTGAAATAATTCAGAAACTAATTCAGTTACAGTTATTTGGCCGAAAATCCTATGATATAAAACTTTGCTGTGAATTTTGGCATTTGCATAACTACAAAGACAATCAATTCCATAAATAGTTATGGCAAGGCTTCCTTATTGTGGTTACACATAAGTAAATAGGTAACTAGTTATTAACACAGTGAACTCTCAGTTATCTAGCATAATTCAGCCAACCCCTATCCCAGATATTGCAGAGCGCTAGATATTGCGTAGTACTCCCTCCCCACTGGCTCAACATTCGGCATCAAGCCGGATAATGTGTTGTTATCCGTCTCAGCCCTCTATCCTAAAAACTCTCCCATGAGTAAAAGATGAAAATTAGGAGTAATATGCAATACAGTACTGAAACAGTACAGCAGTACAGTACATAGTGTACTACTGTATGTACTCACTTAGTGTTGGCATTGATGGAGGGTAAAGTTGTACACCATGCAGTACAATACGGTGCACTTAATCCCGTGTGGTCTAGTGGTGAATGGCATCCACATAGATTACTCCAGCTCCACCACCTCATGCTCTATATCCACCAAGGGTGCTGGAGTAGGTAGTGGAGATGAAGCGACTGAGGGTGTCACGTGCAGCTTCAATGATGCCTCTGCCTGAGGCGAGACCTCAGATGGAGACACAAGTTTTGAGGGGTCTGAAGGTGGTGCCATGGCCGAGGTGCCGGGCATTGTGAAGAAGTGGCTATGGTGGGGCCTGGCTAGGATAAATGAGGCCGAGGTGAAGAAGTAGACGGCAGGGGTGACAGAGGCCTGTATGAAGAGAGCGAGGGCTGAGACGATTGAGGACAACGTGAGGAGGTCGATGGCTGTGGTAATGGAATGGCACCAGATGGAAAAATGTCGTGATGGAGGAATCCCTGGTGATCCTTCTCGACTGCAACTTTATCACACTCTCACGATCCTCTCGCAGTACTTGGTCATGGCATTGGTAGAGATGGGCTGCCAATTAGGATGCTCTCAGTAGTCGATTATGATGTCCACTGCATCACGGACCTGCTGGGGCCTAGGGATATCTACCGTTTTGTCATCATTCTCCACCTCCTCTTCCTCTTCATCCTGGGTGCTCCCTGCAGTCACAGACTTCATGCTTTCCCTATCAGACATAGTCTGGTACCCTTTTTCCCTAATCCACTTCCAGCCTATCATGGATGGTGTCCTCAGTCATCAGTTCTTCTGCTACTACCATATGCTGGATGAAATCTTGATCTTCAAAGCAGGTAAAATCAGCAGTGTTCTTTTCACCCTTGAGGAGTTTGTTCCAGACATGTTCAAGTATGAGTGCAGAGAGCTCTCTCCAAGCCTGTGCCCAATTATATATCGCAGATTTAAGGGCCTGTCACTTGAGGTAGTCCAAGGCTCTCTCCTCCTACTGTCCGCACCCTGGGTTGCCTCCTCCTTGTCCTGAAGCATAACCACCACATCTTCTATAAACCTTTTCTGGTACAACCGCTTTGTTGCTGCAATAATACCCTGGTCCATCAGTTGCAAGACTGAGGTTGATTTAGGGGAGGAGAACATGACCCTAATACGACCTCTATTTCCAACCAACTACTTCTCAGAAGGATGTGCAGGACCATTGTCAAGGAGCACCAGAGTCTTCACCTCGTCACGGGCAAGGCCAAGAGTCTCCCGTTTAAAATCAGATAGTCTCCATCACAGAAGGTTTGTAGAACCATCTTCGAAGATCTTGGTTATTAACCAAGCCTTCAGTGAATGGAAGTAAATCATTGGAAGACTATCCATTAACCCCCAGAGACAATATGGCTGTTTTACATGCCCCACTACAACAGGTTTCAGGCGATGGGAACCAGTTGCAACAGACACATGCTGTTTGCTCGCCTTACACCAGGTAATGACTTCTTCTCTTCAGCCAGGATATTAGTTGCAAGAGACCTGAAGAACAAACCAGTTTAATCAGTGTTATAACCCTGATTGAGACATAACCCTTCTTCATCAATCAGCAGTTTAAGCTTCTGAACAAGGCCTCGGTACGTCTTCGTGGCAGTTTCATTTTTTTTTTTCCAAGAAGCAAGTTTCAGTGACCTTCATCTTCTTTTCAAACTCACAGGTCCAAAAATGTCCACAAATCACGAATATTCAACCTGAATCAACTCCTGAGCTGGTACAGATATAAAGTATTAACATGGAAGGGAATCCCGTGATAAAATTATTTTTGAAACATTTGTATGGAAAAAATAGGTCAGTCATGCATGACATCACGATTTTTCAGAGACCCCACTTCTTCACTGCTCTTCCATACAAAAAAAAAACGCCATCATACACAAATAAGGCTCTTCCTGTCCATGTAAGTTATATCTGGTCCTGGACCAGGTCTGTATACTTTATGGTGGCAGTCTTCTTCTTTGTCAGCTTTATTTATCCGTCTTCATATGGGGTCGCTGTTCTTGATGAGCCTCTGCCACCTGCCTCTATTGCCTGCCATGTTGGTATCCAGACTTTTCTCTCTCATATCCGCCACAATGCAATCTTTCCACCTTATCTTGGGTCTTCCTCTCCTCTTCCCTGTACTTCCATATCCAGTGCTCTCCTCTCGTCACTTTGTCCATCGCTCCTCATGACATGCCCGTACCATCTAAGTCTTGCCTCTTGTGTCTTCTTCGAAACCTCCTCCACTTTCACTGTTCTTCTGATCCTTGCATTGCTGATTCTGTCCTCCCTTGTCACACCACACATCCATCGCAACATCCTCATTTCCGTTATTTCCATCCTCCTCTCGTTTACTTTCTTCACAGGTGGTGTCTTCGCCCCGTATGTCATTGCTGGTCGTACCATAGTTTTGTACACCTTCCCTTTTAATGTCACTGGCATTCTCCTGTCGCACAATACTCCTGATACGTCTTTCCAACTTCTCCATCCTGCTTGGATTCTTCCGACTCTTTCCTTATCTTCACTACCGTCTGCTGATAGGGTGGATCCCAGGTATTTAAATGCATCCACCCTCTTTAGCTCCACACCATTCAGCCTAATACTTTCACGTCTATCGTGCACCTGCTCTGTACACATCATATATTGTGACTTTGTTCTACTTATTTTCATTCCTCTACTCCCCAGTGCTAATCTCCACTCATCCAGTCTGCACTCCATCACTTCTTTTGACTCACTCACCAAAACCACATCATCGGCATACATCATGTCCCACGGTGTCCCCATTCATACAGCCTCAGTCAACACTTCGAATACGATGTTGAAAAGGAAGGGGCTCAGCGCAGAGCCCTGATGCAGCCTCACCTCCACTCCAAAACTGTCCGTCATCCCTGCTCCACTCCTCACTCGCGTCGTAACATTCCTGTACATTTCCCTTACCAGTCTTACATATATTTCCGGTACTGTTTTCTCTCTCAAACATCTCCACAACTCCTGTCGCAGTATTCTATCATGGGTCTTTTCTAGATCCATAAATACCATATGTAGTTCTTTCTGTTTTTCTCTATACTTTTCTGCTATTTGTCTCAGTATGAATATTGGGTTCATTGTTCCTCTTCCCAGCATAAAATTAAACTGACCTCTGGCCACCTCCACCTCCAACCTCAGCCTCTCATCCAGTATCCTTTCCCAAACCTTCATTGTGTGTGATAGCAGTTTAATTCCACGATAATTCCCACACTCTTGTACATCTCCTTTCTCCTTGAAGATGGGTACCAACACACTCTCACTCCACTCATCTGGTATCTCTTCCTGCTCCTTTATCTTGCACATTAAATTCCACAACAAATCCACTCCGCTTCTTCCAGGGCCCTCCATCCCTCCACCGGTGGCAGTCTGACCAACGATTTTATGGTGGCAGTCTGACCAACGATTTTTGAGTTAATGCAAAAAACGTAACTTGTGCCTGTCAGCAATATTCTCATCGCTGGAGATCAGTGACTGTCTCTGACAGTTACAGTCTTCTAGTTATTAGTAATGATATCAACCTATTACCATTCATCTGTGTATCCGTCATCATCATTACTATTATTATTATTATTATTATTATTTTACTTTTCTGGTCCGATTTTCATCATACTGAGGATGTGCAGCAACATGACCGTATTACACTGACCCAATTTCAGTGACCTTGTCTTACTTTCCAAGGTCACAGGTCCAAAAATGTTCAAAAATCATGATTTTTCAATCTCAGGTTTCTCTAAAATTATTATAAATATATGAACATGCAAAGAAATCCCGTGATAAAATTGTTTTCCAAATATTTGTAGAAGAAAAAAAATAAAGGCCATTCATGCGTTACATTACGATATTGTGGACACCCCACTGTTCGACATATTACAACTGCTCTTCCATACAAGAAAAAACAAACATAAATGAAACACTTCTTGACTTTAGAAGTTTTGTCTCGTCTCGACAAGTTATGTATACTTTTTGCCGGCAGTTTGATCAACAGTTTTTAAGCTTTTACAAAAAATATAAGGTCAGCAATATTCTCTAAGTGGAGATCAGTAACTTTTTCTGACTGTTACAGTCTTATTATTATTATTATCAATCCGTTACCTTTTGTCTCTGATTTTCATCATATCCACTGAAGATGTACAGCACCATCACCCTATTCCTCTGATCAACTTTCAGTCACTGACCTACTTTTCAGGTTCATAGGTCCAAGGTTGTAAAAATAATCACGAATTTTCAACCTCACTTTACTTCAAAACTATATTAGACACATTATCAGGGGAGGAAATCCCATTTCCTAATTTTTATGTTGAAAAAATTGTAAGGTAATTCATGCGTGACAATACGATATTTTGGACAACCCATTCTTCAGCACTTCAGATGATTCTCCATGCAGGAAAAATCAAAACATAAATGAGTGACTTCTTGGACCTAAATGTTTTGTCTGATTGTGGACCAGGTCTGCTAACTTGTTGGTGGCAGTTTGACTAACGGTTTTTGAATTATTTAAAAAAAAAATGTAAGTTCAGCAATGATCTCATAGGTGGAAATCAGTAACTGTCTCTGACAGGTACAGTCTTCTAGATGATCTCCATCTCTTACCATAGGAGGATATCATTGTCATTACTGTTACTACTACTACTACTACTACTGCTACTACTACTACTACTACTACTGCTATTATTATTATTATTATTATTATTATTATTATTATTATCATTATTATTCCGTCGTGACCTGTGATACTGACACGTTTCAAGGACCTTGACTTTTTTTTTTTTTTTTTTTTTTCAAGATCACAGGTCCTAAAATGTCCAAAAATCTTAATTTTTTTTACCTCAGTTTATTCCAGAACTATTATAGGTATTTGAACATGGAAGGAAATCCCGCGATTACATTTGTTTCTAAACACTGTATGCAGAAAGTTTTTAGGTCTTTCATGCATGGCGAAATGCTATTTTAGACAACCAATTTTTCAACAATTTTCAGTTGCTTTTCCATACAGGAGAACCAAAACATAAATAAGGCAGTTGCTGGTCCCAGAACGTTGTCTGGTCCAGGACCATATCTGTATACTTTTTGGTGGCAGTTTGACTGACGGTTTTTCAATTATTATAAAAAAAAAACAATTTCAGCAATATTCTCACAGGTGCTATCAGTGACTATCTCTGACAATTACTCTCTTCTAGTTATTATGATTCCTACTTGTTTTAAAAATACGATATTTCAAAGCTAATTTGGCTTATAGCCTTCAGACTTGTTCAGCTTAGTAGGAAATTTGTCTCTCTTTTTTTTTTTTTTTACTACATCTGGTGGCAATCTGTCAATCGGATCTTCGGATATAATCTGGAACACAGAAAAGTTAGTCAACCAGGCTATCTCAAGAACTGCTTAAACTTGGAAGCTGAAATTCTCTTGCAATATGGCATTAATGGGGATGCAGTGCAGTTAAGAGTATGGTTCCCGTCAGTTGACTATTCTTTGAGATTGCCTGGGGTAAAAAAAACTGGGTGTTTCCTGGATATTCCGGATGTTGCCTAATTTTCCATGAATGACTAAAGCTAGAGCATCCAAACTTCAAGGACTTACAGACTATGATGACCTAAGGTGACATCCACAAGATCAGTGACCTTGACCTCACCCGGGGCAAAAAATTGGGACTTTCCTGGATATTCCGGATGTCACCTATTTTTCCATGAAAAATTAAAGCTAGAGCTACTTGTTGACTGTGATGACCGAAGATGACCTGCACAAGATCAGTGACCTTGAACCCTAGGTCCCTTTATAGCCCGGCTTCAAGTGGGCAATGGCTGTGGGCAGTCTCCCTTTATTAAACATGCCTTGGACAATTTCATGGAGTTCTAGATATAGTTATTGCTCTAAATAATAAACTCATTCTGGATGTGGAATGAAGTTTCTTATTTCTTCTACCTATCTATTGCCAGATGCCTTAATCCCGAAAGGGATGGCCACAAACAAATCGCCTGACCGAAGCCATTTCCCTGCCCTGCTCCCAGCTCACCCCCCACCCCCTCTCATATACCTCCCCCATTCCGTCCCACCGTCTGATCCTTGGCCTCCCCCTCCCTCTCCCCTCCTCCACATCACTCACATACACTCTCCTTGTCAGTCTTACGCTCTCCATCCTCTCCATATGGCCAAACCACCTCAGTGTACATCTCCCAGTGCTTTCTATCGCATTAACATCCACACCACAACTCTTCTTCAATTCCTCATTTGTCATACTAACTCTCCATCTGACTCCTCATGCTCGTCTCAAATAACTCATTTCCAATGTCTAACTCTTGACTTGTGCTCCTCCAGCAAGGTCCTTGCTTCACTTCCATACGTTAGAGTTGGTATCACAATTTTGTTATGCAACAACTTTTTTACTTCCATGCTCACTTCCCTGTTTCTTTTCGCTGCTTTCAAAGAACCAACAACCTTTCTTCCTTGTTGTACCCTTTCAAGCACTTCACCCTCTAAACTTCCATCCTTACTCATCACACTACCCAAGTACTTAAGTGCACTCACATTTTCCATTTTCTTCTCATCGAGCCTCACTGAACATTCAGTGGCTACATTTCTCTCAAAGACCATAACTTTACTCTTCTTTACATTCACGTTTAGAATCCGTTTCTTACACACTCTCCCAAACTTATCCACCAAGCCTTGCAGCTCCCCTTCGTCTTCACATAACAACACAGTATCATCTGCAAACAGGAGTATAGGGAGTTTCAAAATACTGCCCTCTCTCATTAGGGCCGCTCCACTGCCCTACCTTGTATCTCTTTTATAATCCCATCAATATACAGACTGAACAACCATGGAGACATGACACATCCGTGTTTCAATCCAACCTTCAGAAAGAAGTTTTCACTCATACTTACTCATTTTTGGCATTCAGCAACTTCCCATTTACTCCAGTATTCATTATTCTTAATACTTTCCACAAACTTGTCAATCCACCCTGTCATAAATATGTTTTCGCCAAATCCATGAAGGCCACATACAACTTCTTCCCCTTCACCAGAAACATTTGCATTAAAGAGCTAAGAATTGATATATGATCTACACAACCTGTTCCCTTCCTAAAAGCTCCCTGTTCTTCTCCAACTAATTCCTCTGTTATTTCCCTAACCCTGTCATTAAGTACCCTACCATATACTTTCCCTACTACACTAAGAAGGCAAGTTCCCCTATGATTATCACACACTTCTTTTTCCCCGTTTCCTTTGTACAGGAAAATAATTATACCTGACTTCCAATCCTCCGGGACTCAGTCTTCCTCCCAGGCCAATCTGCTCATCTTCTACATCCATTCTACTACTGTGTCTCCCCCATGTTTCAGCATTTTACCTCACAGTCCATCAATTTCTGAGTCTTTCCCCATTTAGTCTTTCTTCATTGCTTCCACAACTTTTATCCTTCTGATTTCTTCCTCTCTTCTCACATCCCTCCTTCTCCCAGCCTTTCCTCAGCCACTTATATTCGCATTAATTTTATTCTCTGTGTTCAACAATTCCATACAGTGCTCTCTTCATCTACTCACTTTTTTTTTCATTTCTCCACTAGCAATCTACCATTTTTATATTTCACTCCCCAACTAGGCTAACTTCTTTATCACCCTATCTAATGCTCTTTACCTCTTTGGAAAACATTTTCTTACATTCCCCCCACTTTACACTCAAAGTCCATCCAAATTCCTCATCCACTCTCTTCTTATTCTCTCTTACTAATCTTTTCATCTCTCTGTTCCTCTCTACATATAACTCTCTCTTCGGTCTCTCAACCTCTTCCACACCCCTGCTTCTCATCCACTCACTATGCTTTCTTCTTGTGTGCCACCATCTGTCTCACTTCTTCATTCCTGCAGGCTGTTCCTTGCACCCCCTTTCGTCTTCTTTTCACCCCACACACCACCTCACATGCTGCACAGATTTCTTCTGTGAATATCTTGCATACACCTTTCACGTCTCGCATCTGCTCCAAATCATATTTATCCAATCACTCCTTCACCTCTCTCTTTTATTCTGCCTTTTGTCCATCCTCCTGCAACCTTTCTACCATCCTTGTACCAACTACTTCCTCCTTCTCCTTCCCTTCTTCTATTCCTTCATTTTATTTGAACCTTGACTTTCACCATTACTAAGTGGTGATCAGAAAGTCCACTACCTCAACCTCCATATGCTCTTGCATCCATTACACACCTTCTCATTCTATCATCCACAGACATACATTCGATCATTGTCTTCTGTTCATTCAGTTCACCACCCACCCTTCTCATCACTCGCCACGTATACCTGTGGATCACTTTGTATCTAAAGAGGGTATTGGCAATCACCAACCAATTCCCTGCACAAATGTCCACTAGAGCACTGCCATTCTCATCCACTTCTGCAGGCACACCCCACCTACCAACTACTCCCTCCACCTTCACATTCCCTACGTTTCCATTCATATCACTAATCAAAACATTCATTCCTTTCAAACTTTTCCATGCACGCTTCCACATTTGTCCAGAACTCTTCTTTCGCTCTACTTGCACGATCTTGTATTGGCACATATGCACACACAATCGCCCACATTTGTAGTCCAACTTTCAGTCTTACCCACACAATCCTTGAGCTAACTGATCCATACTCTCTTATATTTTCCTTCCATCTCTTGCACACAACAATACACACTCCTTCTTTTGCCCTCTCATTCACATCCACTCCCGTGTATAAACCCCATCCATGCTCCCATTCTCCCACAATCACACCTCTTCATTTACTCTCGGTTAGTGCACATACATCCACGTTTGCACTCTCAAGCACCTGGACAATCTATCTTTTTTTCATCATTCGCACCCCTTACATTACATGTCGCAATCCGTACCATGTCCTTTGTTCTGTCCTTAGCCGTCACCTGTTGGTGAGTCCTGGTCCAAGGTTTCTTGTTCGTATATTTATTTAGCCCCCCTGTGGCGGGGGGAACACAATCTGGCCGCACTATGGGGTGGTACTACTACTCTGCGGCCAGGTTGTGTTAGGAAGAATACTGCCACCGTATTCCCTGTGTGTCGTAAAAGGCGACTAAAAGGGGCGGGGTGAGGGGACTAGGGACCCACTCCTCTGTTTTTTAGTTCCTAAAAAGAGACAGGCCAGAGAAAGGGATGGGTGATGGAGTTATCCCCGTACCCTGAAGATTGGGTCTATGAATGTGCGTGGATGCAGTACGATTGAGGCTAAAAGGGAGGAGATTGGAAGAATGTTTGTGAGGAGAAAGTAGGATGTGTTAGCTTTGAGTGAAACGAAGATGAAAGGGAAGGGCGAGTCTATGTTTGGAAGTGTGACTGGAAGATTGTCAGGTGTTGATAGAGGAAGGGCAAGAGAAGGTGTGGCCTTGTTAGTGAGTCCGGAAGTACGGAAATGTGTGATTGAATGGAAGGAGGTGTCATCGAGACTGATGTGGGTGAAAGCGAAATTTGAACGTGAGTTGTGGGTGTTTGTGAGTGCATATGGGCCTGGTAGTGAAAGGGATGAAGAAGAGAGGGAGTCTTTTTGGAATGATGTTGATGAGTGTCTGCAGAGTTTTGGCGCGAATGTGAATGTGGTAATGATGGGAGATCTGAATGCTAGAGTGGGAAATGTAGCAGTTGAAGGTGTAGTTGGTATGTATGGTGTGCCTGGAAGAAATGAAAATGGGGAGCGAATGATAGCGATGTGTGTTGAGCGAGAGATGGTAATTGGAAATACGCTGTTTGAGAAGAAAGATATTTATAAGTATACATGGGTGAGACAGGAGGGTGGAAGGGTTGTTGATAGAGCTTTGATGGACTATGTGGTTGTGTCTAGGAATGTAATAGGAAGATTGATGGATGTGAGAGTTCTGAGAAGGGAGGGTGGAGGTATGTCTGACCACTACCTGGTGGAGTGAAAGTTAAGAGTAGGTAAGAGATGGGTGAGAGCTAGGAGGGTTAGGTGTGGCAGGGAGGTTTTGAAAGTGAGTGAGTTGGATAAAAGAGAGAAAAAGATGGAGTATCAGGAGAAATTGAAAGATGAGTGGAATGCAGTGAAAGATCGGGAAAATGGCAGTTTGGAGGAGGAATGGCAGTTATTTAAGAGTGCTGTGGTGGGGCATGCAGAAGAAGAGTGTGGTGTGAGACGTGTGGGTGGTGGTGTAAGAAAAGGAAGTGAATGCTGGTGCAAGGAAGTAAGTATGGCTGTGGCTGAGAAGAGACGTGCATATGAAGTGTGGCTGCAGAGGAGGGATGAGATGTCGTATGAGAGGTATAAGGAAAAGAGGAATAGGGCGAGAAGGGCTGTGCGTGATGCTAAAGTGGCAGCAGATGATAGATGGGGTAGGCGGCTGACAGAGAATTTTCAACAGAATAAGAAAATGTTTTGGAAGGAGGTGAAAAGGGTGCGAAAGGGAGAGTCTGGGAAGGAAGAACGAGTAAAAGCAGAGGATGGAAGGATGTTAATTGAGATGGATGCAGTAAGGAAGAGATGGGCAGAGTATTTTGAAAGGTTGTTAAATGTAGAGGAGGAAAGGGTGGCTGAGATTGTGGCGGATGGAAGGGTGCAAGGAATAAATGTGTTGGGAGAGTTGAATGATTCTTTGATCACGAAGGAGGAAGTGAAGAAGGCAGTAAAGGAGATGAAAACAGGGAAAGCTGCAGGTATGGATGGGTGTGCTGTGGAATGCCTGAAGGGTGGTGGAGTGACTATTGTTGACTGGTTAGTAACACTGTTGAATGTGTGCTTTGTGAAAGGTATGGTGCCAGTTGACTGGGTAAGTGCTTGTGTGGTCCCGTTGTATAAAGGCAAGGGTGATAAGTATGAATGTACTAGCTTTAGGGGTATAAGTCTGTTGAGTGTTGTAGGTAAGGTGTATGGCAGAGTGTTAATTATGAGAGTTAGAGAGGGTACAGAGTGAGTGATTGGTGATGAGCAGTGTGGCTTTAGGAGAGGGAGGGGATGCGTGGATCAGGTGTTTGGGTGAGACAAGTGTGTGAAAAGTATTTAACGAAAGGCAAGGATGCGTTTTGGGCATTTATGGATTTAGAGAAAGCGTATGACAGAATTGATAGGGAGGCTTTGTGGACTGTTTTAAGAATGTATGGACTTGATGGTAGGTTACTAAAAGGGGTGAAAAGTTTTTATGTAAATAGTAGAGCGTGTGTAAGAGTGGGAAATGCTGTGAGTGATTGGTTTCCTGTGAGAGTGGGGCTGCGACAGGGATGTGTGATGTCGCCTTGGTTGTTTAATATTTACATGGATGGTGTTGTAAGGGAGGTGAATGCAAGAGTTTTAGGTGGAGGTCTGAGTCTGGTGAATGTTGATGATGGAGAGTGGAATCTGAAGCAGCTGCTGTTTGCAGATGATACTGCACTGGTGGCTGATTCAGAGGAGAGATTGAGACAGTTGGTAGAGGGGTTTGGAAGGGTGTGTGAAATGAGGAAATTGAAAGTAAATGAGAATAACAGTAAAGTGATGAAGTGTACGAGGTTGGTAGATGGTAGGGGGATGAATATAGTTTTGAATGGCGAGTTGCTTGAGGAGGTTGAGTGTTTTAAATATCTAGGGTCACATGTTGCTGTGGATGGAAGAATAGATGCAGAAGTGAAGTTTAGAATAAATGAAGTAGGAAAGGTGCTGGGAGGAATGAAAAAAGTGTTTAGATGTCGTTCGCTTAGAATGGATGTAAAGAGAAGGCTGTATGAGAGTGTCGTGGTACCGACTGCATTATATGGGGATGAAACATGGAATATGGGTGTAGCAGAGAGGAAAAGTTTGAATGTAATGGAGATGAGGTGTCTGAGGAGTATGTGTGGAGCGACGCGTATGGATTGAGTGCGGAATGATGAAGTGCGAAGGAGAACTGGAGTTGTTCGGGAGATGGCTGGTAGAGTTGAGCAGAGGGTGTTGTGATGGTTTGGGCATATGGAGAGAATGGATAATGAGCGATTGGTGAAAATGTTAACTAGATCTGATGTGAGAGGTGTAAGGCTGAGAGGAAGACCACGAATAGGATGGATGGACAGTATGAAGAGAGCGCTGGATGCGAGAGGGATGTCTGTTGAGCAAGGAAAAGTGGCTGTGCGTGACAGAAATAAATGGAGAGAAATTGTGAATAAGTGATGACGCAGCCCTGAGGGGATATTCTCCCGCATTTGGTCTGGTCAGCTATTTCCAGTCAGGTGCGGGTAAGGAGATGAGTCTGTTATGATGTGGCAGGGGTAAACTAGCTCTGCTGTCGGGCCCTGCTGTGGATGTCACTGATTGCATTGCGCAGTTGACCCTTGTGCGGTGTGGTGCGGTGAGGATCTGTCCGTTCTCCCCTTTGGGGCTAAGATGCGAATGAATGTGTTTGAATGGATGAGTAAATGGGGAGTGTGTCGTCCTGTCTCGGCTATCTCCCTTTCCTTGGGGGAAGCAGCCTAGGTATATAGATAGATAGATAGATATTTATTTAGTTGTTTTCCGGGGAGGATCACTAACTCTCAACCAACCCACTTGTTGTCACGTAGGGAACACGTGTAGGTTGGTTATAAAGTTACCACCCAGCGTTGTCAGTGATTTCCTGGTTTACAGTAAATCATTTGGCTTGCCACCCAATGTAGAACTACCCTAAAACAGAGTCCCGGTACGCTAAGTGGGTGGATGATGGGCTCCCACACCTACCACACAATTTCTTACATGCTGAAATTTGTTCTGTAATTTTTACTGATGAAAGTTAAAATTGTTTTATTGTGATATCTTTAAAAAAAAAATGACTCCGCGTTTCCTCTTTAGGAATCTTCGTATTGGGGCTGGCCTTGGTAAAGCTGATGTCTTCTATGGATTGAAGAAAAACCAAGTGCTATAACCACATACTGTAAATACTTCAATAGTTACTGGAAGCTGTTTGGAGAAAAAGACATTTGGGTTATGTAATAAGACGTGAGGGTCTCAGCTCGGATTTTGATTTTGTAAATAGTAACATTCCCCCTGGGGAAGGTGGGATAGAATACTTCCCCAGTATTCCCTGCTTGTCGTAAGATTCGACTAAAAGGGACACTTTTATCTACCTGTACATTCTTTTTGCTCTCTTTCTTTCCCTTGTACTTTGTCTGTCCAAACCCTCTGCATTTTACTTTCATTTAGTTAATTTCCTCTCTCCACTGTCTGGTTCCTGCGAGTCACTGGCATTGGCTCCAGGGTAAAATATTTTTCTGTCTAAGAAATCTTGATGAACTTTGGTGACGAAGCAATGGCCCTCAGTTCCGTGCAGCCCTTAAGTGGGTAGGGGGTGCTAAGAATCCCACGGTGTAAAAATAAGTTTATACATCCAAAAAGAACCTTAAGAATAGGAAACTGGAATGTTCGAACTCTCAATCAGGCTGCTAAAATGGAAGAGCTTATTTCAGTGTTCAAGGAATACAAGATGGATATTTGTGCTCTTACAGAAGCGAGGTTGCTTGGAGTTGATAAAATGAATTTGGAAGATGGTATTACTATGTTGGTTTCTGGTAGGAGTGATGGAAATCATTACCAAGGAGTAGGCTTACTGCTGAGTAGAGATGCTTGTAAGGCAGTATGTGAGTTTGAACCAATTAATGAGTGCTTGCTTTATGCTCGTTTAAAATCTGACCATGGTAATATCAGTATGGTTGTAGGGTACGCTCCGACAAATGAGGCTGCTAATGAAATGAAGGATGACTTTTATGAGAAGCTGCAGGATGTAGTGAATAGAGTGGCAAGACATGATGTGTTAGTTTGCATTGGTGATTTTAATGCGATTGTTGGCAGTAGTAGGGATGGCTTTGAAGAATGTATGGGTAAGGAGGGTGTTGGTGTAAGAAACGAAAATGGGGTGCGACTTGGAAGCTTTTGTTTGGCAAATGACCTTATAATTGGTGGAACTATCTTTGAGAATAGAAAAATACATAAGACTACTTGGATTTCACCATGTGGTAAATATTGTAACCAGATTGACCACATTGCAGTTAGCAGAAGGCATAGGAGTTATTTGCAAGATGTTTGCGTAAGGAGGGGGGCAGATATAGGTAGTGATCATCAACTTGTTGTGTCCAAGATTAAAATAAAACTTAAGAGAAACGTTAATGGTAATTGTACAGGAGGTAATAATTATGATTTTGATGAGCCGAGAAGTGATGAGAGCACGAGGGAAAAGTTTCGGTGGGAATGTAGGAACAGGTTTCTAGTCCTGCAGACTTTGATGGAATCTGAAGACAATGATATAAATCAAATGTGGAGAGAGGTAAAAGAGGTTTTGCATGAGAGTGCTAAGGTTACTATTAAGAAAAAGGGAAAAGCGAGAAGGAAAAAGTGGATGTCAGATGAAACATGGAATGCAATTCAGAAAAGGAAAGAGGCTAAGTTAAGAAGTGAAGAACAACATGCTGATGGCCCGGTAGTTGAAGTACTTAGAGCAAAGTACTGGAGTTTACATTTTGAAGTAAAAAAGACTCGTTAGACGTGATAAGAGGAGACTATATGATAAAAAGGCGACAGAGACAGAAATTAAATTAAGTAAAAATGACGGTCAGAGCACAAGAGCAGCGTATCAGGCCATAAAGGAGTTAACTGGGACTGAAAAGAGAAGGAAGGAAATACCTGTACGAGATAGAAATGGTAATTTGATGACTAAAGATTTGGATATAAAGGGAAGGTGGAGAGAGCACTTTGAATCTGTTCTAAATAGACCAATCCCAGCTGAAGAGGACATTTTGCCAGCCGAGAGAGATTTGCAGATAGAAACAGGAGATATAACTTTGGAAGAGGTAACAAAATCTATAAAGGAGTTAAAGAATTTTAAGGCACCAGGAGAGGATGGAATATTCCCTGAAATGCTTAAGGTGGAAAATGACGAGTTGATGAATGCTCTTTTGAAACTTTTTAACGTGGCTTGGGATAATGGTGGAATTCCAGAAGAGTGGAAAAATGGAGTGATTATAAAAATACCAAAAAATGGGAGATTTAAGTGTGTGTGGCAATTGGAGGGGGATAACTTTGACATCTGTAGTTGCAAAAGTCTTTTCCAAAATCTTGTTGAACAGAATAGAGCCAGTAATTGATAAAATTTTAAGAGAAGAACAAGCGGGATTTAGAAAGGGTCGAGGTTGTAATGATCAGATTTTTATCGTAAGGCATCTAATGCAACAAGCTAATGATATGAAAATGCCACTTAGTATGTGTTTTGTGGATTTTGAAAAGGCGTTTGATAGTGTTTCACGTGGAGCTATGTTGAAAATTATGAGATTCTATGGTATAGCAGAAAAGTTTGTAAATATTATTAGAAGCCTGCATGAAGGTACTTTTCGTAAGGTAATGGTGGGTGGTTCTTTGAGTGATCCATTTCAAGTTAGGTCAGGAGTGATTCAAGGAGGAGTTCTTTCGCCATTGTTGTTTGTTTTGGTTATGGATTATGTTATGAAAAAGGTTGTAAGGAGAACAGGTGCAGGAATTAACTGGAAAGAAAATAAGAAGCTGATGGATTTGGACTATGCTGATGATATTGTACTGATTTGCGGAAGTATTTACGAGATGCAGAGGGTGCTTGATTGTCTGGTGGAGGAAGGAGAAAAAGTGGGATTGGTAATAAATTGTGGAAAGACTGAAATTATAAATATGAACATGGAGAACCAAATCGATAGTGTGATTGGGAATAATGTGGTGAAGAGTGTAGAAAACTTTAAATATCTGGGAACGATTGTATCATCTAATGGATCATTAAACAATGAAATTGAGGAGAGGATTAGACAGGCTTGGCGAGCTGTTGGAATGTTGAAATCTGTTTGGAATAATAATATGCTTTTGGTACTTACTAAAGTGAAAATTTACAAGTCCATGGTTAGACCAATTTTAATTTACGGACATGAGTCATGGTATAGGATATGAGAATAAAATACTGAGAAGGATTCTTGGGGTAAAGTGGCAAGACAGAGTTACAAATGCAAGAGTAAGGGATATTACGAGAGTGGAACCAGTTAATGAATATGTGAGACTGTCTCGCTGGAAGTGGCTGGGGCACATATACAGAAAAGAAGGTAGTTTAATACAGGATGTGCCAGAGTGGACTGCTAGAGGAAGAAGAGGTAGAGGTAGGCCGAGGGAAATCTGGTTGAGGACGATGAAAAAAGAAGCAGGAGAGGAGTGTTGGTGGGACCTGAAGGAGATGGCGAGAGACAATTATTGGTGGAGAGAGTTCATTGAGGCCCTATGCATCCCGTGAGGTGCCACAGGAAATGATTGATTGATTGAAATAGTAACACAAAGGATCATCGAGTGCTTATACTTCTGCCTGATTGTTCGTTGCCTAAGAGTAATGGTTGTGTGGCCAATTCCCAAGCTTGCTGCCACATTTCTTTCTCATGGTAGTACTTCGGAGGACCAATGATAGCCATCCATCTGTTACCTAAAGGTTCACATTGTTTTCCTCCAAAATATGAATATTATAATTCTGAGTTACTCTAACTCTTGCACTAGCTTGAGAAGTCTCCCGTAAGCTGGATATTAACATGATCTTGCTGTATCTGTGATTGAAAAACATGGCACTAATAGGATGTAATGCTTTCATCAATGGAGATTCATTAGATATTTTTCAAAATCTAAAGAAGATTGTATGGCTATAGTAAGTACTAAAATATAAAACACCGCCATATTGAAGAGGCTTAAAACTGAAGACAGACCAAATTATTATATTGTAACTGATTTTCGCTCTTCTTCAGTGTACCCCATATTCACAACTGCTTCCTCAGATTGTCAGTATCCGTAAAGTGTCATTTTATTTAATATGGGTGCACAAACATGTAAGCAAGCTCCTAACTCATTAACAGAAACTTCCGGAACACCAGTAACTGTTAGATGTGATCAGCCTGCATCCCGAAGATGTCGACTGTGATTATCAAATTGATTACTAGAACAAGAAAACAAGCCTCCGCTCCCTAGTTTTTCGATCACCTAGTGAACAAGTGTATTATTTTAGATGTGATCATTCCAGTGCATAAAGAGTATTGATAATGAAAGGTCAGACATGGTCCATCATCATCACATGGTTCAAGTTATCGTCAAATATCGAAGGCTACTGTACAGCTGTGCAGTCTTTACATGTTTTTACCACTTATAGATAATTGAATTCAAATTCAGGGACAATTTTCAAGTTGGAGTGATTAGATATAGACTTAGTTAATCCCTTCACGAAAACAATTTATTAAAACTGACAGCTATAGATGTTTCGTTGAAGACTGATTAGAGCGAAAATGCATAACCGTAATGAATTTTTTTTTTTCTTAATGCGTCCGACTCTGGCTTCACAGCCTGCTTCCAAGGCCCAGCAGTCCTCCTACATACCATACACTTCTACATGTCACCACTTCGGCGCTAACACTCACCGTCCATATTGAATACATTCTAGGGCTATGTCATACTGGACTGGTGTATTGGTATTAGCGGGGGTATTTTTACGACATGTCGGAGGGTCTTCTGGTAGATCAGTAAAGTCTGTTTTTTTTTTTTATTAAATTCAAATCCTTAAACTGTTCACTGCCCCAGCGGGGATCTGAACCTACGTCCTGTAGGACTGCAGGCCACCCCTCTACCGACTCAGCTACCGCCTCCCTCATCAAGACATCTGACTTATTTTGTTTTTCCTAACGCCTGATAATTTTATTTTATTGTGGTAAAGATTAATCCATATAAAAAGAATGCAGGTTATATCCAACCTCACCAGAGTAATAAATCTCCCGCTTTGCTGAATAAAACGGTTAGGAGTAGCAAGTCTTGAACCTCATAGTGCGGTTTTATATTTTTTGATTGCTTATAGTGCATTTTTTTTTTTATGTCCTTTCTCTTCTATATATAGTGCAGGACTTTGTTTTTGTACATTCACAGTTACGACTTGTGAATTTTTTCGTCGTTCCTCATTCTGTAAGAGTGTAAAAACTCTTGTCTCGTTAGTATGAAAGTACTACATATTTGCAGCTCTTGCACCAGGTAGAAGAGAAACCCAAACATCATTTGAGTTCGTTGGTATTGCAACGGAAACGTTTCCATGTATCTTTCTTTATTCGGTTTAGTAAAATTTTTAGTTCATCTTGAACTATGTTCTTCACATATTCCTACAAAGTTACTTGAAAATTATTTCATTAATCGAAAATTCACCCAGAAAACCGAAAAAAAATACATATTTCCTCACATTGCAAATATTTTTGCAGCTACCACACTTTGTACTGGAGAGGTTCTATCCCGTTCGATTTCCTTGGTGTATCAGCAGGAATGAGGCACTTTTATGATGCACGGGCCAGTGAGGTGGGCGGAAGCCAGTGAGGTGGGTGGAACTGATGCATGCAACGACGCATTATGGCTGGCAATAACGGCGCCTTGGCAGCAACGGGGAGTCTGGTTTCTCAAGAGCTGGGAATACCAACAAGGCTGGATGGGTCTGTGGGGAGTGACTCATGAAACTAGGATGGATTAATTTGTGTATCATCTGACACACACACACACACACACACACACACACACACACACACACACACACACACACACACACACACACACACACACACACACACACACACACACACACAGATATAGTTCTAGAACAACTGCCCTCTGGACAATCGCCCCCGTAGGACACCTCCCCCCCTGAACAATTGCATCAGCTAAATATCATCCTATTCACTGTATAAATGGTCGCAAGTGTCTAATCTAACCTAACCTAACCGAACCCAACCCAACCCAACCCAACCTAACCTGACCTGACCTGACCTAAACTAATCTAAGCTAACCTAACCTATCCTAACCCAACCCAACCCAACCCAACCCAACCCAACCCAACCTTACCTAACCTAACCTAACCCAACCCAACCCAACTCAACCCAACCCAACCTAACCCAACCCAACCCAACATAACCTATCTTAACCTAACCCAACCCAACCCAACCCAACCTAACCTAACCCAACCCAATCCAACCCAACCCAACCCAACCCAACCCAACCTAACCTAACATAACCCAACCCAACCTAACCTAACCTAACCTAACATATCCTAACCTAATCTCTAGAGGGGGACACTTGTCAGGGGGACGGTTGTCCTACGGGAGCGATTGTCCAGGGGGCAGTTTTCCGGGGGCAGTTGTCCAGGAGGCAACTGTCCTGATATCCACAGAGTGTAATCACTCTCTCTCTCACACACACACACACACACACACACACACACACACACACACACACACACACACACACACACGAAATAACACACACACACACACACACACACACACACACACACACACACACAGAGCCACACTCTCACTCACTAACAATCTCAAACACAATCTCACACTCACTGTCATACATACTCTCACATTCTTACATGCACGCACACTCCCACTCCCACACTCTAACACACAGTCTTGCACTCTCACTCACATTCTGACGCTCACACACACAATCTTACACTCACACACACCCTCACACTCGCACTCACTCACACTCAATACTCTGAACACTCTCAGACACTCACACATTTACACTCTCATGAACACTGTTACACTCTCTGATATACATATTCATGCACACACACATGCTCTCACACTCACATCCTCTCTCGGACTCAGCTTCCCCCACCCCCGAGCACTGCTCTTAACTGCTCGTTTGCCTCGCCCATTATTATGGACACTCGGCACCTGCCTAGTTATGCACGGTTTGCTCGCAGATCTTTCCTGATGCTCTGTAAGTTAGTAGATGCAATAGGAGAGAGTCATTTCAATACCAGGAACGCACGGTTTGCTTCGAAATTACAGAAAAGTAAAGAATAAAAGAGGTAACATATAAAAAATACACGGAGTAATGAAGCGCCAAATTCAACCCACAAACCATTATATACTCGACAGACATGCATTACAGGATATTACTCGAACCTCTTGTTTTATGTGTAATAACAGAATAAGGCAGCATAAATTATTTATCTGAAATGTAAGGTTACTGATGCAAAAATGTAGTAAAATGTAGGCGCATAATATGAAGGGTGAAGTGATACAAAACAGAATGTAATACAGCTACTTGTCCAGTGGACCCTAGGGTACCTAACCTCTGTGTGTGTGTGTGTGTGTGTGTGTGTGTGTGTGTGTGTGTGTGTGTGTGTTTGGGGAGGGAGTGGGGTGGGGTGGGGGCATATATATCTTCTATGTCTAAAATTATTTATAATGACATGTCCTTTTTTATTTTCTCGAGATACTTTGGCCATTGGTCTACGGCAGGCAATGATAGATAACTGGTGGAACATTTCAGGTTTGGTATGACAGCCACTGCTTTCAATTGGTACAAAATTTTTCAATGTTTTTCTTTTAAATTTTCCTTAAAATAATTCTTCACATATATTTCATACATAGTGCAGCAAACTGAAGAAAAGGGCTACTGACCTTGTGTACAAGAAGTTCTTTCAGTAGAGTTATTGAATTTATGGTGAATTTTCTAAAGATTTGGGTCTGATGGGCCCCAGGTTACCTGGGGTAGGGTAAGATTTAAGGTTACCTGAGGAGGGTGAACTGTAATTGAAACTTGAGGTACATTATAGGTAGATGGTAAGTGGGACCGTCCAATATCCTCTCACTCAGTGTACTGTTGCCTCTCTCTCTCTCTCTCTCTCTCTCTCTCTCTCTCTCTTTCTCTCTCTTTTCAGGTGACTACAGTGAGTAGCAAGCCACATTGTGTCCTGTATCCAAGAAGCGATCTATCTATTACGCTGGATGGGTACCATTGAACTAAATGACGCCTGGTGGTCTAGTGGGTTAAGGCCTTCCAAGAGGATGGGACCTGTAAGGGATTCAATCTGAAGGATGAATAGAGTTTTTTATTCCCATAATATCACTCGGGGACGAGTGAGGCTGGTCAGTCTTGACTTAAATGTCAAGTTTAGCCACGAACCAATATGTATCTGTTTCTATAGGGCAAATTGGGGTTGGGTGATGATTGACTAAACTGAATATTATAGATGCTGGAAACGACAGCGGAGGAGTGACGCAGAAACAAGCACAGAACTAAGCAGTGTTCACGAATCAGACATTCAAGACAAAAGCTATTACAGGGAATCTATTGTATGTTTCGAGGAAGAAAAAATACATTGCCAGCAATGATACGAATGTCTGGATTAGCAAAGCCAGGTCTGAAAAGAAGTTATTACAGATTTTTTTTTTTTTTTTCATTTAAAGACAAGCTTAAAACACATTACCTGGTATGGTGCGAGAGTTAAAAAATAGTAGAGAGGTTAGGGATGCAACATTCGCTAAACAACTAGCCAGTAATCACAAAGACGTCCAGTAAAACATGATATTACTGGGATTTTTGTGTCTATAAAAGCAAAGGACATCTTTGGTACTCATACTCATCACAACAATATCCAGCACCCCATATACATCCTGCTCCCCGAAATGACTTTTGTCTTCGAATACACCCCAGACACATCCCAGACGCACACCAGACACACCAACATTGCCCGCTCCCTCTCAGCACACCGCCCATTAGACCTGAACCCTGGTGGATGCGAAGAAAATTGATGGCAGTGCAAGTGGGAAGGCCATAAAACTCTGCGGTTGCAACTTCAAGACTTCAATTATTTAAAAACATGCAGTGTCTCGGTGAGTGACAGAAGGTAATACACTGGATCTGGTCGCTCCTACGAATGCACAAAAATAAATAAATAAATATATAAATAAATAAATAAATAATATTGACATTAATAGTAATAATAATAATAATAATAATAATAATTAATAATAATAATAACACTGGTAACAATAATAATAATAATTATAACGATAAAGCAACAATAATAATAATAATTATTATAATAATAATGTTGCTCTGGATGGAAGAATAGATGCAGAAGTGAAGTTTAGAATAAATGAAGTAGGAAAGGTGCTGAGAGGAATGAAAAAAGTGTTTAGATGTCGTTCGCTTAGAATGGATGTAAAGAGAAGGCTGTATGAGGGTGTTGTGGTACCGACTGAGTTATATGGGGTTGAAACATGGAATATGGGTGTAGCAGAGAGGAAAAGTTTGAATGTAATGGAGATGAGGTGTCTGAGGAGTATGTGTGGAGTGACGCGTATGGATCGAGTGCGGAATGATGAAGTGCGAAGGAGAACTGGAGTTGTTCGGGAGATGGCTGGTAGAGTTGAGCAGAGGGTGTTGCGATGGTTCGGGCATATGGAGAGAATGGATAATGAGCGATTGGTGAAAAAGATAACTAGATCTGATGTGAGAGGTGTAAGGCTGAGAGTAAGACCGCGAATAGGATGGATGGACAGTGTGAAGAGAGCGCTGGATGCGAGAGGGATGTCTCTTGAGCAAGGGATAGTGGCTGTGTGTGACAGAAATAAATGGAGAGAAATTGTGAATGAATAAGTGATGACGCAGCCCTGAGGGGATATTCTCCCGCATTTGGTCTGATCAGCTAGTCAGGTCCGGTGCTGGTAAGGAGATGAGTCTGTTATGATGTGGCAGGGGTAAACCAGCTCTGCTGTCGAGCCCTGCTGCGGATGTCACTGATTGCATTGCGCAGTTGACCATTGTGCGGTGTGGTGGGGTGAGGATCTGTCCGTTCTCCCCTTTGGGGCTAAGATGCGAATGAATGTGTTTGAATGGATGAGTAAATGGGGAGTGTGTCGTCCTGTCTCGGCTACCTCCCTTTCCTCGGGGGAAGCAGCCTAGGTATATAGATAGATGGATAACAATAAAACACCAATAAAAATAATAATAATAATAATTATTATTATTATAATTATAAAACAACAATAATAATAATAATTATTATTATTATAATCATAAAACAGCAATAATAATAATAATAATAATAATTATTATTATTATTATTATAATCATAAAACAGCAATAATAATAATAATAATAATAAATAATAATAATCCTTCCATCCATCATCCAGTCCTACATTGCCCCATGAGGAGCGTAGGAGTCCGGGGCTAAGCAGTTGGTCCCGACATTTAAGATGAGTAAAAATAATAATAATAATAATAATAATAATAATAATAATAATAAATGAAATTAGATAAATGAAAGTTAAAAGTACAGTACTAGGAATGGAATATGTCAAAAAAGTAGATTAACGAAACACAATCTTACATAAATACATCAAGGAGCGATAACCAGTGAGACATCAAGAAAATATGACCTTCTGAAACTTATGATTTGATTGTATTAACAGAGGACTGTAAAAACGAGTTTAGAGGAGTGAATGATAAATAATGATAAAAAATCGCAGTGTACTGTAATAAAAATATTAGAAATGCATGAAGATTACTGACATTAAAATCAGTATATGACATATGACAGAAATATAAATGGACTAGTGAAACATAGAGCAGATTCAATAAAGTATCAAGTAACATTTTTCAACTAAACGTTACTAAAAGCAAGATACTGCCAGTAACCAACATTCTCCACTTGTGCATCTGTAAAACACACTATCTGACAAGCACTGAACTGAGTCTCCCAATCAAGCCCATGGTTATTAACAGTGTGTGTCCATAAGAGTGAAAGCAATACGTGAAACTCATGTGGAAGTGAAAAAGTCGTAAAGGGCTCAAGGACCCGTGCGACGTCAAGTTAGCTGGTGTGACGATGATGTAATTTGACAATAGGATACACCTTTATCATCGCGGTAGGTAGTGGTTGAGTAGAGAGACTAGACCTATTGCTTGAAAGAACGTGATATCGATCCATTTTCCCATTATACTATTCATGACAGCGACAGCAATAGCATAAATTTAGCATGAAATGTGGGTATAAGTGCCGAAGCTGTGACTTATTATGCAGCAGGACTGCTGGTACTTAACCCTTATCCGCCGGTTGACTTGTATGCACAACAGGATTCAGGGCGCGCAAGGCCGCCGGTTGCCTTGCTATACCGCACTCACCTTCCCGCCACTGTTTGAGTGCGGGACCGTTTTCTGTGATACCTACGGGGTAGGTAGGACCCACAGGCACCCCGCGGTTGCGCTGTTCAGTCTGTACTCGTCAGTGGTAGCGAGAGCAACCATGTCATCTTCCTCGATGTTGTCCAATTCTGTAACACCACGTGAAGGGCCGATCACCTCATCGACCCCTGCTAAAGTCATGCCCTTTGTGCCAGGGAAAGGGTTGAGTGATAGTGCCATTGGTCGTGCCCTAGACGAAACTGTGTCATCTCGAACACTGAGTGAGAGTATGTCATCAGATGGCAAACAAAGCTACCATCTGGAGAGAAAGCTCTCTCGCCCTCCATCCTCTACTTGTTCTCCGACACAAGAGAGGGCTTTCCGACTTCTACAGGAGGAAGGGAGAGCCTACGACAGTGATGATTTTGCTGATGAGGAGGCGGTAGATGACCCAGGATATCGGGAAAGAGGCCATGGACCTGGCGGACATCTGCGGAAAAAACGCAGCAGAGCCATTTCCCCCACACTCTCACCACCTGCTCGCCGAGGTATCTTCCTCTACTGCTCCCCCACACCTCAGCCCACCACTTCAAGGGCAGAATCACCTCAACCAGGTCCTTCAGGAGTTGTATTGCCTTGACGGGAGCCATTTGGTGATACGCAGCGCCGAGCATCTTCAAAGGAAAGTTCCACGTCAGGTGAGTCATCACCCGCTTACTCCTCCACCTCTCCCTCTCCCTCTCCCTCTCCCTCTCCCTCCCCATCTCCTCCACTCCCCCCTGCCCGTGGCCATGCACGTGGTCGTGCACGAGTGCTTGGAAAACGCAGTGTAACTGCCAGACGGCCTGCTCTACCATGTGTGGGTAGAGTAGATACATTTGTGTGGGAGGATGGTGCCGGCTTCGAGCCGTCTGTGCCGGCATTCGATGAGGAGGGTGCAGGTGTGCAGGAGGATGCACTTCCTCCCAGGCCTTGGACTATTAGTAGTCTATTCGAGACAATTTTCACGACTGCAATTATGCAGTACCTGGTGGATGAAATTAATTTTCACCAGGCCATGTGCGTGCATTGACTGGACGTACCTGCTAGTGAGAGCACGCACATGCGTGAATGGATACCTGTAGAGGTGGGGTAGATGTTTGTGTGGCTCGCCCTGGCCATGCTGATGGCGCACGTAAAAAAACACGTGCTTCACGGCTATTGGTCGGTGGGTGAACTCGTTGGCACACCTGTCTTCGGAAAATACATGGCCTGTGATAGGTACCTGGCAATCCTGAGGTTCCTACATTTCAATCAAAATTACGGGCCTGCATCGAATGACTAGTTATGAAATATAAGATCAATCCTGACAAAGCTGAAAGAGTCATTCTCCAGGGTTTTCCGTCCGTTCCAGAAAGTGGTTATTGACGAGTCGCTGGTGTTATTCAGGGTCAGGCTTGCATTTATTCAGTATGTGCCATCAAAGCATCACAGATTTGGCCTGAAATTCTTTGTGCTTTGTGACTGTAAAACTGGATATGTGCTAGATGTAATAGTTTACTTGGCGACAGATGTTGATATACCTAGCGATGATCCTTATGGAATTCTCTGCATCAGTAGTGAAAGTTCTGATGGAAAGGTATTCCAACAGGCACCACATTCTGTACACTGATAATTATTACACAGCCACGGCGTTGACAAAGTATTTGCTTGACCATGGTACTGGGTCCTGTGGAACTGTTAGGGCCAGCAGAAAGAATTTCCCAGTATTTCCGGCAAGTACTGAGAAAGGAGCCCTTCTGACAAAGAAATGTGGGAACATATTAGCCCTTCTCTGACATAATAAGTGACGGGTTAACATGTTGTCTACAGTTCATAAGGGTGTGCTGGAGGATACTGGTAAAACAGACTAACAGGACCAGGGAACCCGTGGTAAAGTCAGATGCAGTCAATGATTACAATATCATCATGCGGCTGGTTGATAAATCGGATATGCAAATTGGTGAGGTAGATTGCCTACGTAAGTCCTGCAGGTGGTACAAGAAGGCGTTCTTACACCTTGATATCGCCGTCCTGAACAGTTTCATACTGCTCAAGGATATTGTAAGGAAACCTTTCTCTTTACGAGAGTTTGAGAGAGAGCTTGCACGCGAACTCCTTGAGCAATATTCAACTGCTCAGGTGACAGGTGCTAGGCAGGGGACAGCGGCTCCAGCTGACAGGCTCAGCAGTGCTGAGTATTTCCGTCGGCACAAGATTGTGGAGATGGGGAGAATAGCAGCAAGTCGTCTGGCATGCAGGCGGTGCCACGTCTGCCGCACAACCAAACGCCGTCCCCCAGCACGAAAAGAGACCTCGTACCAATGTGCAAATGCTTCTCAGAGTATCACTGAGCGTGAGTACTGAGCAGGTGTGTGGGGAAGTGTAAATAATGTACAGTAATGTACAAGTTTGTGTATTTTCATAAATGAGTGAAAAGTGAGCGGGCCACAAAGAAAAATACCTGCTTGGCTATACCTAAATTATTTCACTTAATACTCAGGGAGATTGTGCCAGATATGAGCATCAGTGTATCTGTGATGTGAAGTACAAATAATGTTAGTTGTGTGAAACATTTATATGATTTTCACTATAACCCTGAATAGTACAAAGCAGTATGATTTACAGTACAAATAATTACCTCATACTCTACGATAATGCGTGAAAGAGCAACAAGATTTACTTGTCAAAGTGTAATTACGCATAATGGCGATGTCCAGTGCAGTTCTAGATGTCATAGTAAAGGAGAAATATGATTATTTACAGAAGTGAGAACAGAAAAACGAGGTAAAGGAGAAATATTTCTTAAAGAAAAAGTGAGTACAGAAAAACGACGAGATATTTCCTTTCCCACCCACCTACGGTGCATAGAGGCATTATGGAGCGGGCGGTAAATCCTTGGGTGAGCCACATGAACCGGGTGATGACTCATTCTCATGGCGATGAGTAAAGAGCAGTGGAAAAAACGAGTGGAATCTTCTGCATTCCTTCCAAGGACGCACGGGCAGTGTTACAATCACCACACCAGGCAGTGCTGCCAACGCTAGCCGGCTGGGCTGAGGCCGCAGCCAGTGGCGCGCGCTTGGAGCAGACCGCCAAAACATGAAAAACCACTCGTCTTCAACTCATCCTTACTCATCGACGGACCTAGAGACCTCGGGATACCATCACTGGAAAGAGGAAGAGTTGGTGAGTCTTATGAACTTTTATTTGAATCTCTAGCTATTATAGTTTGTCAGGTATGAGGGTTTGAAGTGTGGGTATTTTTTTTCAAAATATCGGAAATCGCCTGTAGGGAGGCGTGTGCCGCAGCCGGGAACCCCCCGGCGGCTAAGGGTTAAGGAGCCTTATCTTGGTTTGTGACTAATGACAGAATAAATAAAAGTACAAAGGCCTTAATTGTGTTTTTTTCTTTTTATTATTATATACGAAGTTTGAGATGTGCTTGATCGTGGCCTATCACTGATCTGGTAGTTCTGATAACGCAGGGTGGAATTCCAGTATATAAAGGGGGGTATTACAGGATTCTAGTTTTCTGAGGTTAATATTTGCAGTAGCCTATTCTTCCAGTAACCAAACGGTGTGGTTTAAAGATACCCTAGCCAATGCATCTATACTGTACGTCGTGAAACTTATCTATCTCAAGAAATGTTATGGGCAAACAATAGCTTGCAATAGCGCTTTTGTTTCACAGTGACGAAAGTCTCTGACCCCTTTTAGCTAAGTTGTTGAGCACGTGTATGGGAATGGAATGTTGATTGACAAGCAAACAAGGAGATTCATTCCTACCTCGGAATTAAGGCTTATTGAATTTCATGCAATAACGACTTTGCCCTCAAGCTGTGTGAGTGACTTAATTCCTAATGGTCAAAAGTAACTAGTGACTTGAAGTTGATTTTTTTGGTGGGCGATGCAGACAGGATTGCAGGGTCTTTGGGAACTATCTGACTAGCCTGTGTCCAGAGTCAAATAGCACAGTGTTTTGGTGTGCAATTTGGTTGTTAGTTATAGGTTAGGTGCTGCCTGGAAAATTTATTAGGTTGATAAAATTCATGCAAAGTTATAATCATGAATTTGGATCGCTACCATATGGGAAAATACTTCTCATTGTCTTCAGTACTTTGAAGAGTCTTGTTCTTCATACAAATAGACCGTTGTATTCAACTTATAAAAGGTGTAACATGAAGGAGTAAGAAGAAGAGAGAAAAGGCTTGGTATTAATGCCAATCGACTGCATGGAGGGTCATCAGGGCATATGATAAATTTTTGCTGGTATCCAGTCCTCCGCGAGATTGCGACATGCAACAGACGAATTTATATCTTGGTCTCGTTTCTCTGCTGGGTGAACAGGGCCCAAATTGTAAATAAACTTCGTCCATACGGTCGACATGTCTGAGCGGCCCGAGAATCAAACTGAAAGTCAGCCAATTGCGAGCCGGATATGCTACCACTGCATCACCGGCTCCCCCCATATAACAAAATCTTTTGCTTCCGCTGTTATAGTGATTCTGTTGGAGTGATTAAAATCAGTGCTGCCTGAGTGGTGATGGAATATAATAAAAGAGACTTTTAAAAAATTAAAACTTTTGAATATGGTTTTCAGAAATGACAAAGCCCTTCCAAAACAATGGTGTACGATACTAGCAATGCTATCCTAACTGGCTTTCAGAAATTAACGCTACTTTTCGACGCTGGTTGTTTCGAGACTGACGATGTTTTCTGAACTGATTCTTTCCGAAACTGATTCGATCTTTTCCAAAGCTGATAATGCATCTGAGTAATGCTTTCTGAAACTAACGGTGTTCCTGGACGATGCTCTGTAGTGCCGGGGGAGCAGCTGGGAGGAGAGGACAATTGCTGGTCTGACTGAACTGCCAAGATCGCAAATCTTTCTCCCTGACGCCATACTTCTCGAGGTTAACTGAAAAATCACTTCATTTTTTGTCTCTTTCATATGCATTTCAGCAAATCATAATGGTCATAAATCTTTTCTTTTCCCTTAATTGTAGAAGGGTAGTTCAAATTATTGCAATTATAATGACAGTTCCAGTCAGAAGTGGTTGTTGTTTGACCATTTTATTACTGTACCAAAAAAATTTCCCTTTTTGTTGTACTCAGTCGTTTTTCTACACATTTTCTACGTTCATTTTCACTCAGAAGATATGATGTCCTTAAATTGATAGCATTATCCCTTAATTTGGGGGGACTGGACTTCTTGAATCAGTTTTTTTCTTTTTTTACAGTTTATCCCAGCTACCGCCTTCATGATTATTTTTAGGACAGGAGAGACCTTTCGAACTGTAGAAGTTAGATATAATCTTCATTTTACTGTCTTTACTGATGGGATGGGTGGCTCAATCGGTAGAGAGGTGGCTTGCGGTCCTACCGGACCCAGGTTCAAATCCCGCTGGGGCAGGGAACAGTTTAAGGATTTGAATTTCATAAAATCAGGCTTTACTGATCTACCAGAAGACCCGCCGACATGTCGTAAAAATACCCCCGCTAATACCAATACACCAGTCCTGTATGAGACAGCCCTAGCATGTATTCAGTATGGACGGTGGGTGTTAGCGCCGAAGTGGTGACATGCAGAGGTGTGCGGTACGTAGGAGGACTACTGGGCCTTGATAGCAGGCTGTGAAGCCTATGCCCAGAGTCGGTCACATAAAAAAAAAAAAAAAAAAAAAAACGAGCATAATTGCTTGGTACATACAAGAACAAAATAAAACTACGTCACGGGAGTGAAATGGTTAAAAGTATTGGAATTACAGAGTTTGTGTTGAAATTCAGAGCTATCGTTGTTGTACATATGAGTTATTTGACATTTTTAGTTCTGAACTGAAACGACACTTACTTTTTCATTCTTTATTCTACATGCTTTTATTTATTTGTTTACTGTGTTTTTTTTTTTTTCTCCATTTCCAGTTTCCTTCAACAAATCTTGATGGTCATTCTTCTTCTGCATCTTCTTCGTCTTCTTCATCATCATCTTCTTATAATAATAATAATAATAATAATAATAATAATAATAATTATTATTATTATTATTATTATTATTATTATTATTATTGTACTCTTCCTGATGAGTTAATAGTCTTATAGCCAGGACAACTTTAGTATTCTATTTCAGCTAATGGTAGACAATTTTTTTTCTACCTGAGAGTGAGTCGGATCGGTACGGTTAACTCTCGAAACTTCGGGGTTAGTATTGTACTGCAGGTAACGCCAGGCAATTTAATTTGTATAAGAATGGCTACATGGAACCTGAAGTGTTAGTACTGATATATACCATAAACTTCCCATAATGGGGTACAATTTTAACAATGTGTTCATTTTGCGTCAAATAATTTTTTTTCTGTTGAGAGTCCAATGAGCCTGCACTTTTTAATGTACTGTAGGTATGTTAGTCGCATCGCAGGTATTTTCATGTAGTTGACAGAATGTAGTAATTCCCCTTTCTTTTCCCCAGGTAAGTGCTGCTTTCTCTACCTACTGCCTGGTGTCACTGTGGTATGTACTTTTTTTAATAGTCCCCAACATTCATCAAGGAGTAAAGAATATTTTTTGCAGAAGAAGTAGAACAAGAAACTTCTCAATAATCAGGGCAAGATGGTGGTGTGCATGGAAGAATGGGATGAAAACTCACGAACGCTCTTTTTGTCGAGACCAATTTAACACACGATACACCGTTAGGCGATATGTACTGTAGGTTAATAGACAGTGATGGTGTTTAGAAGACAAGGCTCGAGATCTAAATAGATAAGGTTATGGAGATGAGAAAACTTAGTTAAATGATACTCGATACCCTCCGCGATTTTCGTAGTGAAATAATTAAAGAGGGTTATGTCTAACCCTTCTAGTTTGATTTATCTTGAAAGCCAAATATAATGGTTTGCCGAAAAATAAATTACAGAACTGACATCGAAGTTTATAGCTTTGAATTGGAATATCGCTTGACAGTTTTGTTGAAAAGCTGTAACTGACATTTGCGATGATATCCTTTCTATTTACTTTTTTCAACATAGATATTTTTTTTTACAATCCTCAGATGGCCTGTCTTAGTGAAGGACTTAGAAAAAGCCTCCATTAATCACTCCAGTACAATGACGGTGTTATACCACATCAATACAATGACGTATTAGTTTAGTCACTTCCTCCGGATGATTTTCTTCAGCTCAAGGGAGAGTTTTCCAACCTGAGGAGGTAGATACAGCCCACGTTAAGTCTCTTTAGAAAAGGTCTCCACTAAAGCTAAATAAAATTGTCTGATGCTAATAAAGAAAACTACAACGCATCATAAAGAAAGGACTATGAGCACATTATTTCATCCTTCTTCCTAGGGGAAACCACTTAGGTACGGAGCTGGTCATTGTCTCTTCACGTCTGGCTGCATATTACTAGCATGGTCTCTTTTATAACTGATTGTATACACTGTTTACTAATTCTTGTAAGTGTTGTTTTTGTCAGCATGACAGTAACAATCACTGACGCGCAAACTGTTACCCGGTAAATATCATTTCAAGTTTCCAAACTGTTTGTTTGGAGGCAACAGATGAAATACTGCACCTGACAGCTTAACACTCAGGGTTCTGTGACTCGCTGTCAGCGGAATAAAACAGCCGGGGTTAAATGAAACTGAGAAATATTGTAAGACGTGGGCCCGTAGATTTACCATCAGAATCTCAGGTTATTCTTAAAAACTCATTGCTACTGGATGCATTATTGGAAGCTTAGATATTACACCCACGGTGTGTAGTTGATCTCTAACTCTCATACAGTCTTTCAGGGGAAAGGTAGAATGTTTCCTTTGTGTGTGTTGCCCAGTATCATGAGTACACTGTTTACACATTGCACATTCCCTTCAGAATATTTGGCAAGAAGGCAGCTGGCCTCTGCCAATTCATGAGATTCCACCTATCTTAGTCATGGTGGATAAGAAACAAACATTCACAAGCTTATATTTGCCCCCCCCCCCTCCCGAGTTAATAATATTTCTCCCAACATGCTATAGATGCAGAGATTAAAAGAAGACATTTTCAGTTGTAAAACAATATTGATCTCATGAGTAAATTATGTCATTATATTTCGCTAATAACACTGCTCGACAAATTTCAAGTTTTTATCTGGTTCAGAAATGAGATTGGGTGATTTGGGTTAAATTGGCGGTGTTGATGACACTAATGTTTTTACTCTTTATCTATCGCGCACAGTTTTTCTGAAATTTAACCTTGAATTTTTTCTTCCAGTAGTCAGGAATATGCTCCTACCACGTGGTCATCCCGGGAATATATATATTTTTTTACTGAAAAATATTAACCGAGATGTAAAACTAATATGCAGAAAAATAAGTGTATTATGCTACCCTTGTATGTAAATTTCGCTGTGAATACAGGTACAGTCGTGATCCATAAAAGTATCCAGGCGTTGCCGATGCCGTGGCCAAGAAACCAAGAATGGTCTGGTGTTTGGACACAGCTCTAAACCCCCTCCCCTCCTCCTAACTCCATCCATTTCCATCCTTGATCTCTTGATCGAGAGGTAACTCACTCCTTTGCTCTCAGTTTGCAGCACACACACACACACACACACACACACACACACACACACACACACACACACACACACACACACACACACACACACACACACACACACACACACACACACACACACACACACACACACACACACACACACACACACACACACACACACACACACACACACACACACACACACACACGGAGAAATGTGTGATACAATTCGGAAGGAAGACAGGTCGTTACGAGCTTGACTCGATCCTCTTAAAAAATAACACCCGCAATGTTTTCGAGGGTGTGAGTGTAATTACTGTAATTCAGTAAACAAAAATATCTGCGTAACGGGTGAGGCGCGTTCTACCTTAGGCTTAATAAAGCTATCAGGCAGTTGCAAAAATAAAATAGCAATTTACTTCATGAATGAACTATTTGGAGGGTGATTGTCTGTTAGTATGTTTCCATGTGCTTTACGTCTTCCTGTCCGGAAGAGTCGTATTTTCACTTCAACTGAATAAAATCATCTGGCAGTGGCAATACTGTAATACCAGTTATTGTGAACTGATAATTCCTGTGAATGTGAACTGATAATTCGAAAACTGTTTCCCTCACTATCTGTTTATTTTACCAGCTTATCTACCTTTTACATCTTCATCTATAGAAAGAGTTCATGCTCACGTATGCTGAGTAAGTCGTCTGTTTTAAGCAAGAGTGAAGTAGCAGTCAGTATCAAGTAATGACTGAGAGACTGTTTCTCTTTCCCCTTGTCCGTGTGCCCAACTGCCTATCACGTTTTCCTATACAGGCAGGGTCTGCTATCACATATATATTTTTTTTTTTGTGCAAGAAAGAAGCAACCAAAGGCCAGGGGCCCGTAAACCGTTCCTTCCAAGAAAACAAACAAAAGCAATACAAAACAGAGCCAAATTCAAGATCAGTTCATTTCGAGATGCCTAGACACTCCGTTTGAAAGACTCGAGACCATAAGAAGTAGGAAATTCAGACAGAGGGAGACAGTTCCATAGTTGACCTGTTGCGTAAATGAAGGTCTGGGAGTAACGGTTAACTCTTGCATTAGAGAGTTGGACAGAAATGGGATGAGAGTTTGTTGCTGGACGTGTGCTATGCGCCAGTCGTAGAGGTGGAGGGATGCAAGCAGATAGTTTAGAGGAGCAGCGACCACTGAAGTAACGATAGAAAAGGTAAAGCTGCAACAGTGCGGTGAAGAGACAGAGGTTGAAGGGAGCCAGTAAGAGAACGAGAGTTGATGGGACGAAAGGCCTTTGACTCCACCCTATTGAGAAGAGCTGTATGTGGGGAGCCTCCCCATACATGAGAGTTGTACCCTAAACAGGGGCGAATAAAACCCGTGTATAATGTCAACAACTGTGCTTGGGTAAAGAAGGTATGGAGTCGGCTCAGCACACCTAATCTCTTAAAAGCAGATTTTACAAGAAATGCAATATGATGTGTCCAAGATAAGTCCCGAGTGAATGAAAACCCAAGCATGTTCAAGGATGATGCAGGATTGAGCTGGATATTAATAAACATTAGTAGGTACTCCTGTGGAAGATTGTGTCGGGTTGATAGGTGTTAAACTGAGTTTTTGATGCACTAAAAACAACAAGATTATTTTTACCCCAGTCAGAGATACGAGCCAAGTCAGACATTAGGTTTGCAATAGCCTCATCCCTTGTCTGTTGAAGCAACTGCTGAGATCGACGATGCGGGAACCGCATGGAAAGGTGAAGGGTGAAATCAGCGTACGAATGGATTGGGTTAGATATACAGCTTAGGTCATTGGTGAACTGAAGGAAGAGAGTCGGTGATAGGACAGAGCCCTGACGAACACCACTGTTCATAGATCTAGGAGAAGAACGATGACCCTCCACAACAGCGGCTATAGAACGACCAGGTAGAAAGCTGTAGATGGAGGCACAGATAGAAGGATAGAAACCATATGAGGGCAGTGTGGAAAATAAATATTTATGCCAGACTCGATCGAAAACATTTAAGATGTCAAGTGCGATGGCAAAGCTTTCGCTAAAGTCCTGAAAGGAGAATGACCAGGAATCTGAAAGGTAGGTGAGAAGATCGCCAGTTGAGCGTCCCTGACGGAACCCATACTTACGATCAGAAAGGAGGTTGTGATAAGGAAGATACTTTAAATTTTTCTGTTAAGAACTGACTAAAAAAACTTCTGAGACACAGGATGTTAAAGTAATTGGACGATTGTCAGAGTTGGGAATGGTCACCCTTCTTTCGGACTGGCAGAATGAGAGCAAACTTCCAGCAAGAAGGTAAGGTACAAGTTGACAGACAAAGGCGAAAGATTTTACCTATGCAAGGTGTAAGCACAGAAGCTCAGTTCTTGAGAACAACAGGAGAGACTCCATCAGGCCTATATGCCTTGTTAGTATTAAGGCCAGTGATAGCAGAAAATACATCAGCTGAAGAAACTTTAATGTCAGCCTTGAGGAAGTCAGAGGGGGAAATGAAGAAGGAACAGCACCGGAATCGTCTAAGGTGGAATTGAAGGAGAAAGTCTGAGTGAAGAGATATGCTTTATCAGTAGAAGAAATAGCTACAGAGCCCTCAGAATAGTAAAGAGGAGGGACGGATGATGAGGTAAAGTTGTAAGAAAGGTTTTTGGCAAGGTGCCAGAAGGAGCAGGAAGAATTCGAGTTGGAGAGTGTAGAGCATTTAGTAGGATGAAATTATTTTTGGCAGAGCGAAGAACAGACTTAGCACAATTCCGGGCAGAAACATAAACAAGATGTGAGTCAGGGGTGGGTTGGTTCTGATACCTTTTATAGGCCCTCTCCTTGTTGTGAACAGCATTAGAACAAGCATGATTAAACCAAGGCTTTCATGCATTAGTCAAAGGATATGAGAAAGGAATGTATGCTTCCATGCCTGAGAGAATAACCTCCGTAATGTGCCATGCACTCTCAGATGGCTCCCGGCCATGGAAGCAATAATCATTCCATGGAATATCAAAGAAGTACTGCCTGAGGGCCTCCCAGTCCGCAGCTCCAAAGTTCCACAGTCGACATTTCTTTGGTGGGTCTGCCGGACGTACTGGAGCAATAGGACTGGTTAACGAATAAGGTTGTGATTGGAGGAGCCCAACGGAGAGGAAAGATTAAATGTGTAAGCAGAATGATTAGTTGTACGAAAGAGGTCAAGTATGTTGGAGCTCTCTCCAAGGCGGTCAGGGATATGGGTAGGGTGCTGTTCAAGCTGCTCATTAAGGATAGAAAAGATGAAGGCTTATTCACCAGGTGGATCAGTGAAAGGAGAGGAGAGCCAAATGTGGTGGTGAACATTGAAATCTCTTAGAATGAAGATTTCAGAGAAAGGGGAAATGGATAGAATGTGTTCCATCGTAGAAGTAAGATAGTCAAAGAAATTTTCATAGACAGTAGAATTAGGAGATAAGTAAACAACGCAGATATATTTAGTCAGAGAATGACAAGAAAGCCGAAGCCAGAGAGTGGAGAATTCAGAAGAATCAAGTTCAGAAACACGAGAGCAAGATAAATCGTTACGTACATATATACAACAACCACCTTTGGCTTTGAAGTGAGTATAGAGAAAGTAGGAGGAAACAGAAGAGGGTTTGCTGTCAGTTGCATCAGACAGCTGAGTCTCAGACAGGAAGAGAAGGTGAGGTTTAGAGGAGGAGAGGTGATGTTCGACAGAGAGAAAGTTAGAGGAAAGGTTGCGAATGTTGCAGAAATGAAGAAGTGAGTCAGACAGTGGTTCCAGGCATCTCTCTGAGTCATCACTGGGAGAGGGGAGAATGGTGGGGGAATTTATGGTCCCCTCTCCCCCGGGGACTCCGAGGCCAGTTTTGTGTCTTTTATTTATTTATTTATTTTTGAAAAGGGAGTGTACTGTGTACTGTGCATGTCATTTGGTGTTACAGTTAGAGAAACTTGCATTGGAGAGCATGCTGACCTACTCTCTGTGTTATTGAGACAGTGGGAAAGTTCAGCAAAGGGGGATTGTCAGGAACTAGTCCCGAGGGCTGATGAAACGGGAGCTCCAGCTCTCCCTATCATCAGCTTTCCATCCACCTTGGGAGTACTGCTCTGCTCGACTGGTGCTATAGTCTATTCCTCAAGAAAGAATGAAAAAACAATACAAAAGAGAGCCAAATTCAAGATCCGTTCATTTCTGAATAATGTCATCTGGTGAAATCAAGAAGATAATAATTCAGCGTGAATCGATAATCCAGAATCTGTGTCTCTGTTTGTCTGTCTGTCGATCTTATTAAGGAGGCGATTTCTTTCCAAAGTTGTACGCAATCGTTTGTCTTTAGCAAGAATAAATTATTCTTAATCTCAAATGGCGTGTATCTGTGACTTTCCTTTTCCTTGCAGGAATAGTTTATACTCAGTCTGGCTTACTGAATATGTTTGTTGATATTAAGAATAAAATAACAACACTGACGAATATCTCTATGGGATATGCAAGTTTTTCGTCAGTTTTTCTGTCTTTTTCTGAGGATGACTTCTAATTAACAGCATGATTCTCAGTCAGACAGAATTCCAAGCAGCCTGAATGTTAACCCGCCCCGTCCCGACGACGTATGGGTACGTCACCACGATTTGCATTTGCCAGTCCCGGCGACGTACCAGTACGTCGTGCAATTGCAAGGTCGCTAATTTGCACAATTTTCAATTTTCGCACGTGATTTTTCGTATGTATACACGGGACACCTTCCTCTATTCCTGTACAAGATACCAAGCAAGGACAATGCCTTACACTGCATAACCTCCCCCCTCCCCCCCTCACGACATTGTCTTGGCAAAGGACCTGTTACCAGTGACCTGGCTAGTAAAGTTATTCAGGGCCAGAGTGATTCCCCAATCGATGACAATGTGGAGGACAATGTTTACATAGCATTAGAAGAAGAAACGGCCAGAAATAATGATCAGGTAGTGTGGCAAAAATAGGTCAGGTATGGTGATTAGTTAGTGAGTGAAACAATGCTTATAATGCCTTTATTACTGCTTGAAAACCAATATACTGTCATACTACATATACATTCGTACCAAGTAAATAAATAAGTACCGTTTATGAGTGGATAAAATAGTTACCCTCCCATAGAACTCGTTTTCTTTGGTGCCAGCATGTTAGAAAACCCACTCAGGTAAGGAGGAACTCCTACCTGGATTGGGCACTTTAAACCTCAGGTGAGCGATTTCTCTATGAATTTTCGATGTTTCTCACCAAAAGCGAAGGTTTTAGCCAAAAAAAAAAATTTCGAAAATACCTCGGGACTGGGGGATGTCGGAGGTGCGGAAAGCCTCGGGACGTGACGGGTTAAGATAAATATTATAAATACTTTACATTTGAAGCCAATACTAATATAACGGTCATTACGTTTTGCGTCACGCTCTTTTATTATGTCACTGTGCAGTCTGATTTTTTTCATGCAACTTTACGATATACAGATGCTCCCTCCCTCCCTCCATCCCAAACTAACACCACCTCGCTTGAGCGAAGGGTAGCTGACCCCTTTTCTTCGCGGTTTGATGCAGCTCATGATGCTCAGAATGTGTTGTAGCATCTATATGCCGTCAATATTTACGCTGTATAGATCCTACAACACATGTAGTCCGAGCAGCATGGTTACCACTTTCAAATCGCTGCAGATTTTCCGTCGGAATTTGTGTTACTCAGTCTAAACGAGGAGTCTGTGGATTGATTCGTACGTTTCCTTCATTTCAGGAGGTAAAACAAGTGGTATACTGGGTAATATGTTCCCATTGTGGAGGAGAACAGCCTTCAGGTCTGATATTTTGGAGTCAATCAAAAGTCGCCATTCGTCAGGGTCATGAATCTTTCCCAAGACTTCAAACCTGCGATATTGCTACAGTAACATACTCCTCCGTTTGACTTGAAAAAACATTCCAAGTTTTGTTGCCGTTTCCTGAAACTCGTCACCTTTGTGTCTGGATGTAACAAGTTCCGTTCTTACAGTCTCGATGAGCGTAGTTCTGACTCTTGTTTTGATAAGGTTAAGTCAACTACTAGATCATTAAGGTCGCCTTAGGTGACTAAATGGGGTACTTTGCCACATGGCAAACATCCGAAGTAACAATCAGAGGCAGCTGCTTCAGACGCCTCTCCATCCTCATCTTCATCTGATATCCGGAATGCACATTTACTCGTATTTGTTAGTGGCCTTGGAATGGGAAGGTCCTCCGTGTGATGAAACGGTCTTAATACCGACGGTAAATCTGGATAAACAATGCGGTTCTTGTTTTTGAACAAGAATCCCAAAACTTTTGTCATGCTAGAATGGCAATCTGTTGTGCGATCACTTGGTTCTCTCACACCATGGGATGAGCGAGAGGAATCCCTGTTTTCCTTCTTGCTAGCCAATGGCGAAGAAAGTTGTAACAAGTTACGCAGCAGATATGGAGCACCCATCATTTGTCTTGGTCGACAATCTTAACGCCAAAAGAATGTAGATAAGCTGTCCTTACAAGGGATGTGATCTGTTTCTGCTTCTTTGGAGTGAAACTTCCACATGTATAACAGAAAGCATTAGGGTCATTCAGACATACGCGAGGCATAAATCTAAAATAAGAGTTATATTAAGCATAATGATTTTACACAGAGATACTGTAGATAGTGGATGTAAACAACTGGCAATGTATGTGCTGGATATTATGCACTACTTATATATAAAGACGTATAACGAGCACAAATTGAAAAGAAGAACCACTGTACCATAGGGAGGCGTGTGAGTTCAGAAAACAATGTACGTGCTAGAGCAAAATGAACCTCATATTTGAAATCAAAGCGACGTTATTGTCTTGGAATATCCATTTTTTGTCTCTGAACTGAAAGTCTGGTCGAGTAGTGTAAAAAGAGTATACTAGTTAACAGGGAGAATATCTGACTGTTTTAATGTACATACATACTGATAAATGTTATAGTGATGAATACTAAGGATACATAACAACTGGATTTTCAGGAATATAGTGGGAGGGTAAGGTCTCGTAATAACTAAATAATGTTCACATAATTAGTTGGATGTCCACACGCCTTCACACAAATCAGCACTGTATAGCAGGGGTGGAATAGGCTGTAGTTCGCTCATTTCGTCATAGTCCCACTCAAATTTCTCCAAATTCAGTGTCAGGTTGCATTTTCTTATCGTCACTTTCAAGTTTCACTGTTTTCCTTCTTCCATGTTATAACCTAATCTCATGGAGTCCTTTTTCGATACATTTATTGCAACAATGAGCAAAAACCACCATGAACAAAAATCCTAGTGGAGTGAATGCAGTAGGAGGACATTCAAAATGGTGGCTTAAACAAAGAATGCTGCATGAAGTGAGACATCTGAACATTCACAAAATCAGAATTGTTTAGGTTAGCAATCATGTCTAGCTGGGGGAAGGTGATACTTACGTTATCAGCGGAGAAAATAGAAGAGATATTTATCGGTGCAATGATATCAAAGTTATGTGAACGAAAAGCATAATGTTGACGGGTTGGGTATGCAGAGAGAGAATTTGACTTGATAGAGCAGTAGTTTGGGGCAATGTAAAGACCACAAGCTTTGAGTGACCTGACAGGAGTGTTCGGACAGGTAATACTAATAAATATTGGTGAACGAATATAAGGGTAATGTACACCAACTAAAAAAAAAACAATATCGGCACTCTTTTAGCGTGATAAAATTTGACACAGCGGACGAGACATCTGAAAATCAACTAAGTTAACATGCCTGGTTGGTATCCCTGACCTGTTGAGCCTTAGGTCCGTATTCACAGTGACATCAGAACATTTGTAGCATGGCTCACTGAGTAATTCCTTTTACCTGATAATTATCAATGCCTTCTACGTTACGTAGAGAGTTTGAATATTACAATAGTTTTCATACAAATTATAAACGAGAATGCTTATATGTTATGTGCAGAATATATCGCAATCTAAGACGTGTTATGAAAGAACCCGAAGCCACTTTGAATATGAGCACTGCTCATTCCATGCTCAAACTGTCCAAGCTGAAGCAGTTTCGTAGGCAACACGTTCCTCACTTTAAATGCAAACCAAGAACTGCCTGAGCTGAGTCTACCCTAAAATAACCGAATATGCCTACTGATCACCCCCTTTGTGATATTCGCATCACCTTCGTCAAACTTGTGATAAACCATTCTCATTTTCATAATCCATGCACTACTACATTGACGTGTCATTGACATGGTTAATATTATAGCAATATTAAGATACATACGGTATATACGTTACATGTGTTGCTCATGGCAGTTGCACTGTATATGCTGGACAATTAGGCATAATCAGTTTGCCATTAACCCATTTTTATAATGCTAATGGTGGTTGTCTTTGTATACAGCGCGTAAGAAGATTCTGAAATGGTAACCTCGGATTCGATGGGTGTCAAGCAGACAAACAACACGTTGATTTCTGTGTTATCTAGTGGATAATGCTTTGCTGTTTTGAGACCTTCCTTCGAACATTATGTCCATCGCTATGAAGTATTTTTAATACATGATAGGCTAAGAGACCGAGAGAGAGAGAGAGAGAGAGAGAGAGAGATGGGGAGAAGGGAGGGGCAGAGAGACTGAGGGAAGAGGATCAGGTGTACCAACATTTACGATGTATTCACAGCTTCTGTGTCACCGAGAGTTGCGAAGGGTATCAAAGCAATGGGCGCGATAATTATTTTAGTGGGTGTACATGGTCAAAATGAGTATGGAAAACGGGTATGTTTTGTGTAGGGATGAAAGAAGCAATAGTCTTGACCGAAAGTTTTCGTAATAAGGTATTCTCACAAGCGGCAGCTGTGATGGAAGGATATTAAAGAGAAATGCCGGATATAGATGAAGGGATTGAGCAACAGATGAACTTGAGTGTAAGCGATTTCACAGGACAGTAGCTACAGACATATAGTTGTGAGATAGGAGAAAAAACTCAGGGAACACAGAGGCAGAATAAGGAGTGTCATTGAAAGGTAGAGGGGAGGGATTTGTTGGAAGAGGTCAAAGATGACTGCAGAATGAACAAGAATATGGGCCATGATGGTCGCAGAGAGGAACGTAGCATCAAGTAAAGGCCAGTTCACTTTTAGACTTGAGAATAAAAACATAGGACCAAGACCAAAGTTAGTGCGAGCCCACACCAAAAGTAAACAAAAGTCTGACACTGTAAGAAGATCTAGGGTAACATTACCACTCAAAGCATCTACTAACAGATGAATAAAATTATCCACTTGTAACATTAATTACTATTGGGACCAAGTCAATGATGCAAGATGGTTTCTTTTAATGGGTCAAGGGGCGGGATACCTATTAAGAGGACCATGAGGTCAAGTAGCACGTGCAACAAAGTATTATGTACAGAAGAACTCTTGTTTCTTGGGGCACGCTGTTTTGTTACATATATATAGTGGAGTTTAAATACTGAAGTTAGTATCCACCAACGTATTATGTACAGAGGAACACGTGTCTCGCAGGGCATGCTGTTTTGTTACATATATATACTGGAGTTTAAAATGCAGGAGTTAGCATATACTGTACCAAAGTTTTATGTACAGAGGAACTCGTGTCTTGCAGGGCACACTTTTGTGTTATTAGATGTTTGGAGTTTACAATACAGGATTTAGCAACAACCAATATGTAGATATCGCTTGAGAATGATAAATGATTGTCTGTGAGTAGATAATTACATATATCAGTCAGGGACTGTCCCTGAGGCAGTAGGTCCCTGACTGAGAGACACTGAAGACAGTAATGCTGAAGGCTGTTGGCGTTAGGAGGGTCACATAGTTTGTAGGAGAAATGAGGCATGTCCCCTGCCTCAGAGACTTGTCAGACAGGGCGATACCTTAGTCGAAGTCGAGCAGACACAACATTGTGCCAGTGAACCTTAAGTCCATGTCGACAATACTTGGGAGGAGAAAATGGAAGAGGTCATAGTGTTGGGTCAACACACTGAGAGACCGCTCAGCGTTTCTGTGATGGAGTGAAGGGAGAAGAGCGGCTGAATGTATTTTCTTTTTGTGGCAGAGGAGGGAGGATGTAGCATCATCAGGTGGTGGCAGTGCCCAGGCATTTTTCACAAGGAGGTCAACACTGTCACTGGCTGCAATTCCGACATGTGAAGGAATCCACAAGAACTGTATGGTAGGAGAATTTCCATGAGCTGAAACTAACTGATGTAAGATTTGTTGAACTAAGCAGTGATATGTGGGTTTTGGAGACGAGATGATTTGAAGGGTAGACTGAGAGTCAGAGATAACTGCCTCATTCAGTCTTCGCATGTAGTAGTCCCTGTAGCTCGCAGTAGGTAGAGCTAGACGAGTTCGGTAGTCTGTGGCCAACCCAGCCTCCCTCCGGTGGATCCAAATTGGGTGAGCATATGACACATCCAGCACTTCCATCTGCTTGCAAAGAACCGTCAATGTTGAGATGTTTCACAGCACAGACTGAGGAAGACACTCTTGTGATGGTCTCCAGAGCTAATTGTTTCTGGAGGAGTGGTAGGTCTGCCTTGGGGTTAGGAGTAAAGCAGACTTCGAGATGGGAATCCTCCGGGGAGGTGGACCATGAACCGCTTCTGCCTGGGGAACAATAATATCAAATCTTTATAGGATGGAACAGGCTGTATTAATGAGGGAGCGGACGCTGGGCCGAAGTGGAGGTCGAGGTGCAACTGGGTCAAATGAAGTTCTGATCACACAAGAATAATGAGGGGCAGGTTGGGGAGACTGAAGGCATTTGATGTTGAAGTAAGAGACTTTGGTGTATATTTCCTCCACAAAGTGGGGGGGGGGTGGGATTGAGTTCAGTTTGCATGTTCACTATTCTGGTGGAAATAGGACATCGCAGGATGTATCTCATTACTTTGTTCTGAGATTTTTCAATGGGTTTTAAAGCTGTCTTTGGGAGTTGACTGAGAGCAGGGGAGAGGAAATCAACAACCGACCATTTGAGTACATAGTAGACAGTTCTGGTGGAGGGGATAAAGATTCTGGTAGCACTGTTGGCGACCCACTTGAGGGGAATTAAGCGCTGTTGCAGCCAATCTAGAGAGTCTCGGACAATGAAATGAACACGTTGTCTTACAGGTATGGATGTGGTAATCAATGCAGGTGCACCCAGGTATAGGTACTGCCTGCACAGACGGAGGACACTATTTCCAACAGTGAATTCTGGAAGTATTCCTGGGATGCAGGGAGAGGAGATTCTACTTTCTTTCTGGGGAGAGGATGAGGCCACAAGTGGAAGATGACTGATAGTATGACTGAAAGATGCACTGAAGATCTTCTGGAGAGCTGGAGTGAATGCAGATATCATCAGTTTAACAGGTAACAGTGGTTCAGGGAATGTTAGGAAGAAGAGATAGTAACCGGTGAATAAGGACATTAAAAACAAACGGGCTTAGAACACCACCTTGCAGAGAGCCAAGTTCAAATGCCTTGGAGGCTCTACATACGCTCTTAAAATGGACATGTGAGGTTCTGTTATGGAGGTAACCCCATATCCATCTCAAGAGCTTTCCTTCGGCACCAAATTCCACCAGCTGATTGAGGATGATATATCTTTGTGCAGTGTTAATGGCACTTTGAAGATCAATAAATGCCACAACACTGGTGGGACAGAGAAGGACATATATTTCCATTAGACAGTGTGTAGTACGTGAGGAGTCCTTTGTCAAGAGATCACTGATCCTCTCAAGGCGAGAGGCGGGGGATGACGAGTTAGCATGAGCACTGCTTTGTGGTGTATTATGTGAGGGGTCCTTTGTCAAGAGATCAATGATCCTCTCAAGGTGAGAGGCGATAACCTCCAGCTTCTCTATAGGAGTGGTAACAATAGTGATGATAACCTGATGAGACTCAACAAGAGATTCGAGTGTGCTTTCGGTGCTGGTGCGTTGACTGACCAAGCCATCGATGCATGCCTGAGTGGCATCAAAATGTGCCATAAGTGCTGTGCACTGAGACATCAGAGAGCTAATGGCTTCACAGAGGTCAAGTACTTGTGCAGAATCAGAGTGGAAGAAGAGGTAGGTAAGTTGGAGCACCCAGTGGCGGTGGCAGTGGTGATTGTGTTGTGTGTGGTAGCGTGGCTCTAGGGGTCACAGCAGGGCCTGAGCATTTGGTACAACCAGTCCACACATTGACTCCTGGATCATAACAACAAGGACATCTCCATTGCGAGGTATTTGGTACAATTAAAGGTAGCAGTGCCAAAGTAGAAGTGATAGCAGCATTGGTGGGTGGTGAAGGAGTGAGATATGGGCAAGTTTGTGAGACATGGTTGGCAGCATACCACACACACTTATCTGAGGCAAAGCAGTAGCATATGAAGCACCACGGCTGTTCGTCCTTCATCCTGTGTTGCCCACAGGATGGGAGACAAGGGAGGAAACTTAAATTGACAAATGGTGGAGCAGGGTCTAGAAGACTCCACGGGACAAGTTGGTTGATTGGTGTCCGATTTGAATGGAAATGATGAGCAGTGTCGATGCCAGGAAGTTCTTTGGCCAAGGAAGGATAACAAGTGATGAGGCAGGTAGGGAGCTTGTGGAGTCTATCGACTGAGTCTTGAACATCCAGGAACTAGGACAGGAACTCACCACTCGTGAATCTGTCTTTGAAGTCCGTATGCCGTCTTGAGATACAGCCAAAGCAGAAGGTGACAGCAGACATTTACCTCAGCTAGCTCCCTATCAAGATGGAATGTCTTGGTGACCTCAGATAGTCAATGAAGTTTCATATCAACAGTTGGGTACTCTTTGAAGAGGAGTTTGATGTACTCAGCCAGGGGAGCAAATGCTGGAGGAACTGATGCAGGCTGGGAAGGTATCTCCTGACAAGTGAGGCAAAGGAGGAAGTGACCAGGAACCTTGCACTGAGAAGAAGTCTCATTGCACTTAGATGTTTCTGCAGCAGGAGACGATGGCTAACTGCTGATATTCGAAGCATTCAGAGCGTTGGCAACATTTTCACCAGCAGAGTGGAGTTGGTGCATGTGCATGAGCAGAGTGGTATTGCCATGACGATGCAACATGTCACGCTTCTCACACTGTGCATGCCAGACACAAAAACTTTCAACCGGAAGGGACTGGCCAAGTGTATGGGTGTTAATATGAAAAATTCTGACAAAGTCCAAAAACCCTTAAATTCCCAGGTAGCACAGTACTAGAGACTAGGTCTTACTATTGCTCTCTGGTAGGGCTGGAGGATGGCAGCTTGCTAGATCCTGCAGAATTTCGCCCAAATCAGGAGAGATTTTTATGGATTTGTTTACTTGCTCTGAGTGCCATATATCCCGATGCAAGGTGGAAGCTGATAAATAAATGTTCTGTGGCAACGTTAATTTTATCATTCAATTTCTCTGACACATATGAAAATAAGTTCAGTTGATACCCATTCATTCATATGCATCAGAGTACAAGTATTACCAATTAACTTATGAACATTTCGCACCCTATCCTGTGTTTCCAAAGCTGAAGCAAATGTTTTTAATCTAAACTGCCCGGGACAAAGCCATCTATCACAGTCCCCACTCCAGTTAGAAAACCACCACCGAGGAGACAGTAAGCAGCCTCGCTTCACCGCCAGAATTGTCACCATACGAGCTTCCAAGCCAGAGGGACACAGGAACTGCGCACACACACCACTAGCCATCCCTCTTGCCCCAAGCCGCAGACCACTCACCATCACAACCAGAGCCCCAAGTACAGCATATTGCCAGAGTTCTTCAGGACAGCATTGGCTCGATGCAGTACTAAGGAGAAGGCTTGATGTTTTTCTGACTCCAGTTTAGTTCGACGTGAACAACAGGTGTTGGCTTGACCCGTCACAAGGGAGTTGGCCCAACGCGACTTTGTGCATTCACCAACTGAACTGACCCAACACGGTTCAGCTCCATAAAAAGCCATGACGTCTCCATTTCCCAACTGAACTGGTCCAACGTGGTTCAACCATGAAGAAGCCACACATTCTTTTTGTACCGGACCGGCCACTGCAAGACCTTGTGATCCCCAGAGTAATCCCTCTCCCTGTGCTCCTCCTTCCACGCCCCATCAATCCCTTCCCACTTACTGCTGTGAAAGAGATCCCAATGACCTAACCAAATGAGCTTGCTGTCCTGTCTTTCTTATAACCTTTTGTATAACCCCCCTGTGTGCCCAGTTTGGGAACAGTCCAGAGTAACGTCTGTCCCCTAGGTTCTTAGTGAGAACTAGATACCTGGGTTCCCCTTTCAGAACTAGAGTTGCAGTTTCTCGCTTTTGGCCTTTGGCATTCTAAAATACTTTTAACAAGATCCTACAATACAGACGTAAACTCACCTCTCGGATCTCCCACTTTTCCCTGTGTATAGACTTTGTATCTATCTCCCTAGCGCACCCAGAGAAGAGGTCCCTTCAGGTCTTCATATTAAGACCCCTTCTCCCTGATTGCCCATTTACTTTGTGTGCCCTATGTATCTTTGGCTTAATGTTATCAGTGTTGTATCTAGAGGTTAGGGATAGTATTACAAAACTTGTTGCATCGCCACCCTGAATTCTCGCCTTGTGCCATCGGAGTGTAGCATAAATGTGTTTTGTGTGTTCCTTCCTGTTTAGAACCCAGGAGAACCAGGTTATCACCAGCATAACACTGGTGGCTAGTGGTGGTTCTGAATGAGGAGGAAACACAAAAGCCTGCAGTCCTAATGGACCCGGGTTCAAATCCCGCTGGGGCAGGGAACAGTTTAAGGATTTGAATTTCATAAAAATCAGACTTTACTGATCTAGCAGAAGACCCGCCGACATGTCGTAAAAATACCTCTTCTAATACCAATACACCAGTCCTGTATGAGACAGCCCTATCATGTATTCAGTATGGACGGTGGGTGTTAGCACCGAAGTGGTGACATGTAGAGGTGTGTGGTACGTAGGAGGACTACTGGGCCTTGAAAGCAGGCTGGGAAACCTATGATCAGAGTCGGTCACATTAAAAAAAAAAAAAATCTCGATGGCCGCCCAAAGTTCCCACATCTCGACACCCAGTTATGACCCACAACTCTATGACATTACGACTTACATGGAAATGTTCAAAAGAGTGTTGGATTTGGGGTACGAGGAGGATACACAAAAAATCACGGTATTGCTGCCTCACCTAGGCAAATCAGTTGCCATGGTAGTAGAGAAAATCAATGCAACCCTAAAATGGGCACAGTTCAATAAATTAGTTATTGATGTCAACCCTCCTGTGGTTCAATTGTTGCAATCTCACAGCTAAATGATATGAAATTTGGAGGAAATTTAGATGCTGCATTAGTATACTTGAGAAAATTTTTTGCCAGCCTATGCCCAGTTGACGGAGGAACAATGGAATCAACACATAGTCATGCACCTCATACAGATCCTACCTGGTATTGTCTGAGAACACTGCATGATCCACAACCCTGAAGGATTCGGCTGGGACATCATTATGATCTGGCAGCTACTAGTCGCACACGCAGGCAAACAAAAGCAAATTGGAGTTGTGCATTGTGTCCCCACCCAACTAAGCCAGAGGACAGAGGACTGGTGGTTTCCAAACAGTCTCTTCTACCCCTGAATATCCCCTTTCCACAGGAAAAACAGGCACAGCAGGACAGCCTTATCCTCTATGATCCAAGGGAGTTCAATGCCTGCAATGCGTCCTGCACCATGCACAAAATGCGCAAGGAGGCTAAATTTCGGTACAGTTGGTCCAACTGCTGGAATCCACCAAAGAAGAACAGTCCCTTCCAACATTGTGTTGCCACCATTGACGACAAGGACTGGATCCCGAGGAGGAGGTCGTCGTGGGGTCTACAAACAGTAGACTATAAGATGGAAGAAACCGAGTCCTCCAAAGCTGGGCTGGATTTTTAGGTTCACCCCCATGGACTTTGGCCCAGGCGGGGGCAACTAGCAACAAACTCAAAAAGCCTGTCTACTTTAAGATTAGGCTCCACAGAGTTCCCGTAAGGCTCCTAGTGAACACTTGTGCAGTGCATTCTTGCCTGTACACGTGGTTTTACAAGAATAATCAGGCAAACTTCAAGGCCCTTCAAGCCTTGTCAACTGACCTGATTGTGGCAGGAAATGAACCACTGGCCCTGAAAGGCGAAACTCTCCACTTCACAGTCACCACCCTGGAGCTGTCAGTTTACACCGACCACTCATTCATCATCCTCAACTAAAGGTGTCGTATTTATGTTGGCTATCTCGGTTGGATCTATTACAAAAGCTGAGAGCCACAATTGACTGCCACCACCATCACCTTCAGTTTGGGGCCGACAACCCCACTGCCAGCCTGCTCACAGACATGCAGGCTGTGAAAAAGAAGACGACCACCATCTAACCCCACCATGAAACCTGGGTGCCACTAGGTACCCCTACACATGACCAACTGCTGTTATCTCTGCAGATGGAGCAACCCTTTGCCATGAGTTGCATCATCTCCCCGGCAATAGTTGCAACCCACCTCGGTGCCACCAGAATCTCCAATGTCTCCGGCAAGCCCCTCATGTTTCCCAAAGGCCTCGTCACTGGAGAGTTGGAGAGTTTTGGTACCCCCCTTGAACCTCCAAGTTCTACCGACGTCCCCTCCTTACCCCAGATTCTCACTCAACTGCCACTGCAACATCAACAAGACTTGGAGCAGCTGCTCCTTTATTACCTGGATGTGTTTTCCTCACACCGAGGAGATCTAGGCCGGACCGAGATACTACACCATCAGATACACACCATGAGACCCCCCATATGACAGCCATCGCACAGCTAATATCTGGTGCAACACCAAGAAGAACATTGCCAGGTCAACGACATGTTGAGTGCAGGGATCATAACACTTCAGCAAGCCAGTGATCTTCTCCCATTGTGCTGGTGAGAAAGATGGATCCACGAGATTTTGCGTTCACTGTCGACAACTCAACAAAGTACAGTAATCATCAAAGATGCCATCCCCCTACCTCAAATCAATGACTCTTTAGACTTGCTGTATGATGCCTTATGGTTCTCTACTTTGGACTTTCAGTCGGGATACTGGCAAGTACCCATGCAGGGAAAACATTGGCAGAAAATGGCCTTTTCAACCAGCAGAGGATGACTGTATGAGTTCAACGTCCTTCTCTTTGCCCTCATAAATGGACCATTCACCTCCTTCAGGTTAATGGACTCAGTGCTATGGGGGCTAACATGGGAGACTTATTTGGCCTTCCTGGATGATGTTATCGTGTTCGGATGAACATGGACGGAGCCTCTCCAGCATTTAAGGCAAGCACTGAGCCACATTAGCACACCAATCCTCAAGCTGAAGCCCTTGAAATGCAACCTCGCTCAAGAGTTAGTCGTATTCCTTGGCCAAGTCATATCCCGCAAGGGGCTGGCCCCAGATCCCTACAAGCTCAGCACCATTGCACAGATAGCCCCACCTGCCGACGTAAAAGGAGTCTGAGCCTTCCTAGGCTTGGAATCATATTACCAATGCATCGTCAAGAAGTTTGCCACCATCTCGAAGCCACTCCATGACATGATGAAGAAAGATGAAACCTTACAGTGCACTACCCCCAGGATCGATGCCTTCAAAAAGTTCAGACGCCATCTCACTACAGTGCCAATAGTCGCCTTCCCCGACTACACACAACACTTTTTGTTGTATATCTGTCTCCTTGGTCGGAATAGGTACCGTCCTCACCCAAGTTCAGGAAGGGAAAGAACTCATCATTGCTTGTGTCAGCAGGACCGTAAAGCCTTCCGAAGCAAACTACACTGCCAAAAAACGTGAATGCTTTGGAGTAATCTGGGCCCTCAAGCATTTCTGATCCTACATCCTCGGGGCCTCACTCACAATCATCATGGACCATCAATCCCTACAATATCACAAACAAACAACCAATGCTGTCTTAGTAAGATCCCGAGAAACCCTCGAGGAATTCGATGTTGACATCATGTATTGCCCTGGCAAACTCCATACCAATGTGCACGCCTTGCTGAGGCTTCCCCTGAAAGCGCTCACTGAACCACGGAAAGCGCACTGCAGCACTTCACAAAAATCACTCCTGCAGAATGAGAGACAAAAGAAAAATCCAACTGGATGTCAGCCAACATCTTCAAGGATTTGGAACGTATAGGGGACCATCTGTACACCCCCTCAAGCCAAATTGTCGTCGACCCAACCAAGGTCGAAGGAGGAATGGTGAATCTACACTCACCAACAAAAACTTCAGGTTTCTAAGGATGTCTACTGGACACCTCAATCATCAACCTTCGCCATGCGAGTCACTGAAGCCTACAGAGCTTGCACATTAGGAAAAGACATCTCCAGGACACCGGGACCAACCAGATACCCCTCGGCTGCCAAACCGTGGCAGCTGCTTGCAGTACGTGTGATGGGACCTCTCTCAACAAAGTCAGCAATCCGATTTATCGCGTTCGTCAACACCTACCCCAAATTCATCATCACCTGCCCAGTGAAAGAACACTGCACACAGCTGTCGCCAAGGCCCTAATCATCAACATCTTTCCATACATTGGCCTCCCTCAAGCACTCCATTCTGACGACACTCCAGAGTTCTCTGGACAAGTTTAGGAACAGCTATCAAAGGTATTCAGATACCGTATCTCCCACTCATCTCCCTACCATCCCCAAGGAAACTGTATCTGCAAAAGAAGCCTCCAAAGCCTCACCAATCAACTCAGAACCAGACTAGTCACCACAGAAGACTGGCCATCTCAAGTAAAAATCCTACAGTGGGGCATGAATACCTGGCCTAGACAAGACGGCATCACTCCCCATGAACGCATTTCTGATGAGCCCCCACTGCTAATTCCATTATGACATTTGCTCCAGCCACACAAGATCCACTCTTCGACCTCAAGAACCGACTTCGTCAGATGCATCATTGCCAAGACCTGCAGAAAGACGAAACTACTCCCGACAATCCACACCACCAAGTCATGGTTGCTAGATAGCCCCTAGACTACAAACTCCAGACAAAAATTTCTGGGTCCCTTCAAAATCACACACATGGCGAATTGCTACGGGTCATCATTGATTTTCATGGCAAAAAAAAAGGTATACTGCAACCGACATGTCCGTCAATACCTCCCCATCAAAGCCAACCAAACCAACACCAAGACCAATGAAAAACAAACTCCGTCCTCCATCACCCCTGATCGCCCACAACCCCATCCCCCACAACTCCAGTCGTTCAGCTATCACCAAAATCATTATCCTGTCTTCCTCACCCCACCCATAAACTTCTCTCCCCTCCCATCACCACCAAACCCTGCACTCAGTCAACCATCCCCAGCTCACCAGGCCTCACCCTTACCTGCATCACCCAACCCATCCACCCCACAATCCCCTAACCATCAACCCTCATCCTCACCATTCCCTTTGTCTTCCTCCTTACACTCAAATTTCCCATCCTGACCCTCAGCCACCCCACCACCCTGGGCACTTTCCTGTACCTCTCCTCATTCACCTCAGACCCCCAGTAACTCGTCACCCTTACCACAACCACCACTACAACCCCACTCAACCTCACATTCAGCTTTGTCAAGCCCTCATCCTTGTCTACACATCTGTTTGACAGGAGAAGCCACATTCCCATTTTCACCAGATCAGGCTGCCAAACCCAACCACCTAACAAATATAGCCCCCACACTATCATCAAAACGTGCCACCCCACCACCCACCTCTCTTCCAACCTCAACCCGCAAACCAAATTAAAAAAAAAAAAAAACGCCACGAACTAGCAAAAATTCCACCCAGCTTGTCCCCACACCAGTCAGCACGCATGCCACTCCTACGTTCACGTCCGCAATGGGTGACTTCAAGCCTAATCCTTGGTCAAAGAACATCATTCACCTCCCAGCCACCGTTGCAGCCACAACCTATTCCCGCCGTCTCCTCTCTCCAGCCATGCCCAACCCACATTGCCACAGGAAAGGAATCCAGAGGCCTCAACACCTACTACACCTACTCAAAACCTACCACCAGCCAAGCTCCCTCATGCTCTTCAGAGACCCGAAGAGGAGACCAGACAAGAGGTACTATGCCTTGCAAGACCTCATGCCAACCATGGTCATCGAGGATGCGAAAACGTTTTCGCCAGCGTAACATAATCGTTCATTATATCTTAGCAATTCACTAGATGTTGCAGAGCCACAAACATCAAGGAGGACTTTAACACCGAGATCAAAGAGACTTCGCTTTGCACGTGAATGTGATCTTCCGATAGGGCCACTGTGAGGCACTGAAGCATTTAACCTAAGGAACTGCTTCTCAGTCTAAACAAGTTTCCACGGTAGAGGTTCATATAGTTGAACCACAAAATATCCATTCACATGTCTGTTAACCAAGGAAATGAATAGAGATCGTATGGTAGAATTTGGAAGTTCTTGTGTGACTGTTATCAACCTCTGAAGATCATATTGACGTAAATAATGTCCTCCACTAACATTACTTGCCTCCATGGCTTTACCAGTGCCTCAGGCCAGAGGACCCCTCTCTGTCCCCATCGCCCAGAGATGATCCGAACGATACTACTGCCAGCAAGGCTGTCCACATTCTCTACAACATGTTACCTGTAAAACGAATTCGAATTAATGTTCAAATAATCTATGTGGTCCTGACAGGAACAGACACAAATATCAGTGGGGCATCTCGCTGAGCAAAGCTTTTTTCTGACTCATTAACAGGCAGGGTAGAAGGTGATGAAGGATTAGCAAGGGCAGAAGGACGAGGAGAAGAGGAAGGAGAAGAAGAAAAAGACGATACATCATTTTCCTGATTTTCCCCCCATTCGAATTACCTGGGAGTTCCCTTAAGATCATCGGCGTGAACCCACTTACTTTCAGATGACAAGTCCTTAATCTCAGAGTTGTTTCCGTTACCAGATGTCACGCGGTGTGGGCCTGTTTATTTCTCTTCCAGTATAGAACTTCATGTATATGAAAACACGAATACTAAGTCCCCAACATTATCGTTGACAGGCGAGGCAGACTTATGCTGGTGACGTATCATATCCTCTTTAGATAAGGCCAGATTAGCCATTATTTACTGATGTATTTTCTGGAAGTCTGTCATTTTCACTCACGTAATCATGCAAATTATAGAGTGAACTTGGTTTCAATAACAGCACTGAACAGGACATTTTTTTTTTTTTAATCAAATCCGTATGAGATAAAGAATGGAGTTTCGCCAATGGAATTATTGGTGGAACCATTGACTGAAGCTGTAGCTTGTGGTATCCATCCATCCCAACAGGTGCTTTGAGAACCTAAGTACCTCAAGGACTGCAGCACCTTACGGTTATGCATTTTGACAAGGCCACTGCTAGTCGAATGGTTGGGTATGACGTTACACTGATGTTATACTGCTTACAAATTTCAGCAAGAAGACTATTGTTAATCTTCATGCCATTACCGTTAACAGCAGTGGATGATGTACTGAATGGACAAGTAACATGATGAATGAAGGCACATGCAATACTTTGTGCAGTCTTGTCTTAGAGAACTACGAGAACACAGTAACATAAGAAATGATCAACTGCCACAAACACACTGCACCAGGCTGTGTAAAAGGCAATTTAAGGAGGTCAGTAGAAACAATTTCCCATGAACGTGATAGAACTGGATAATGCAAGAGTGGAGAAAGTAAACCGGTTGACCCTTTATGACGATTGCAGTGAAGACAGAACTCACAGCGAACATTGATGTCCTTATGCATAGCCATCATCATCATCCAATCCTACGTTGCCCCATGAAGAGCGTAGGAGCCCGGGGCTAGGCAAGTTGGCCCTGACATTTAAGATGAGAGTGACCAACCTCACTCATCCCTGAGTGGCATTACGTGAGCAGTAAACCCCAACCATCTCTTAGATATAAACCTTCACCGGCTCAATCCAATTGGAGTGCCATAATTACCCACTTAACCACCAGGCGCCAATATTTTATATGGTTACCACCCAGCTTAGTAAATGGTTTCCTAGTGTACAGGAAACCATTTGGCTTGTCACTCACTGCAGAGTCACCCACAGGCAGAAGCAATAGGAATTAATGAAGGAAAGAAAGACAGAAGAGGAAGTGTACGCCAATGAAATGAAAAACGTTCATGTCTCAAACACCGATCTTTTCCCGGAGGGGATGCATGAGGTGTATTATGGATGAGGTGGAGTACTGCATGTATTATATTAGTGGGAACAACAAATTGCCTTACCTCTGTATTAGGTATGCCCCTACTGGTATGGGAAGTTTTCCTCTACAAAATATCAATGTCTAACGTGAGATCATCTACTGACATTGGAAGAAAAGGTAAGGTCGAAGCGTCTCCTGATTCTAGGAAATATATACCCTAAGACCACAGAGGTCTGTGCACTGAAAATTATAAACAACATCTGAGGTTAGAGTGGTGTAAAGAACTTCACTTGGTTGATACGGTGAGACTGTCGCTGTTACATGACGTGAAAGAGCATCTGCATCTACATTTAATTTACCAGGCACGTTTTCAAAGGTTGGGTTGAAGTCGTAGATAATAACTGACCGTCGTGCTATATATCTTTCTTTGAATAAGTCACAAAGTGGGAGACGATCAGTTCCGATGTGTGCCGGATATCCGTAGATTGTTTCTGAAATGCTTGACAGACCAAACAACTGCTAAAGCCTCCCCGTCAGTAACACTGCGTCGGCTTTGATGGCATGACTAGCATATGCTATTACACCTTTCCTCTTTGCATGATGAATTAACATCAACACCGCGCCTAGACCTACACCAGACATATCTTTGCAAAGAAGAAAAGAATTTCTTGTAATCAAGGAATGCCAGAACTTGGCCATTAATGCGTGCTGTCTTCATTGTTTCAAAGGCATGAAAATGGTCATTAGTCCAAACAAAGAGTTCATTATTCTTAAGTAATTTAGATATAGGAGGAACGATATGTGCATAACCTAGAATAAATCGCCAATAGTAGCCATGCAATCCAAGGACACTCCTTACATCATCAGTACTGGTAGGTTCTGGGAATTTAGAAGCTGCCTTAACTTTCTCGTCTGATATACGAATTCCCTCAGCATCAATCACATGCCCAAGAAATTTAATTGTCTTACATAGAAAGCTGCATATACTGAGCTTAAACTTTTGACCTGCAATTTGAAGGTGATCAAAAACTTGTTGTAGCTTGGCAAAACGTTCAGGGGTTGATTGACTCACTACAATGATGTCAGCTACATAAGCAAAAAGAGCTTGACCGATCATATCACTTAATACAGAATGGATAGGCCTCATGAATACCGATGGAGCATTTCTAAGACCACAGGGAAGCCTTTTAAAATGATAGCGGCCAGAAGGGGTACTGCATGAAATTATAGGGCGAGACTACTCTTCCATTCCCACTTTCCAGTAGCCACTAAGTAAGTCAAACTTATTGAAAGTAATATTATTCTTGCCAAGTGATTCCAGTAAATCTGTTAAGATTGGTGATCGGAAACGATCGGGTATTGTGACCGAGATTACTTTACGCTAGCCAACTACATGTCTAAATTCACCCCTCTTCTTGGAGACTAGAAATGGAGGACTATTCCACGGACTGACTGTTTAATGATGTCCTAATTTAGCTTATCCTGTACTATCTCTTCATTTTCATTTCGTACGATATGAGGTCACCAATATGCCAGGACGTAAATTGCTTGAGTACCAAGAATCAGTTCAACGGTGTGCATAATCATACCGCTCTTTCCCATAGGTTCGCCAGGTAAGGCCACAACATCTCCATATATTTGCAAAAGATTATTTAATTGTTCTTTATACTAAGCAAAGTCGCCAGGATTTACATTTAAAGGTAAGATCAGCTGAAGAAGTTGTAGCAGAATCTATTGAGTTTTCAACGGTATATCCCTCAGGTAAATCATCAATATCATCATAATTTACAGTCACGGAAAATGGTATGTTCTAGCACACCTTTGCGGGTAAAGGGTACACCAGGAAATCGCCAGTCTTTCTACCTCTTTCAAGTTTTAGTGGAGAATTTGTAACATTTAATAAATTAAGATAAAACAAATTATCCTTCAAGGCGGAACACAATGCTGACTCGCATGTTAAACTACTCACACAACACGTCCCAGGTAAGGTAAATGCATTTGCTCCTTCTTTCGCAACTACAGGACGGACAGAATCGTTTGTGAATTTGTGCAGCAACAAAATTGTGCACCATTTTGTCACTGCTCGTTTCACCTCCGCGTGGTGCAAAATGTCATTCAGACTTTTAGTAAATTGAGATGTAAATGGGTCAACCATTGTGCCACTGTTAAAGTAGGAGTCATTAGATACTGGTACAAAATTATCCTCATTGTTTCTACTGGTGGAAGTGGAGTTATGGTACATTATTTCACCGAATTTACCTGTGAAAGGACAGAGCGTAGGCAATTCATGCTGATATATAAAGTTCGTTTCCTGTACTGCAGTGTACTACTACCACTAGCAGGTATCAGTTCAGTAGAATATTGAGCCATGGTGTCAGTACCAATCAAAACATCTGCAGGATACAAGAGTTTGTTTGTGACATAACACTCAACTGTGAAAGACTGTGTTGTATTTCAATGGTTACCTTGCCCTTTACATAAAAATCTGAGCCGTCAAGACCGCAGAAACGAATGTCAGGCGACTTGTGGATCCAAACCCGTTTGATCCTTCCTGTATTACAGTTTAGGGAGGACTCAGTTATTAAGTTCGCCACACACTTAGACTTAAAAAATGGTGTAGGGAGTCGTTCACAACTTCCTAACATAATTACACCTGGTTCAGAGGACCAGTTTAGCATACTGGAAGCTTAGAATTTTGTGTCGTAATGTTGGATTATGTTGGTTCAGGCACAGGGTTTCCCCTGACTGTATTGGCAAGGGCACATCATTCGCTAGTGGAATGATAATGGCTCATATGATAAGTACAATACTTATTCCTGATTGATCATTAAGGTGATCTACCGTCACGCCTTTGTCCTCGTTCATCTCTTGGGCTCATACAACAGTTAGCTTCGTGGTGACCTGTTCGTTTACAGTACCAATAAACTTAGCTGTTTGTAGATCTGGCTCGGTTATGAGAGAAATGTCTTGCGACGCACGTCTTGCACGTGACATGGCTGGTGAACGTGGCATGACGTTTTGTCTGCTGAGTGGACGTGAGACGTGTTCTTCGTGTTCTTGACCTTGCGACTGCAAGGACTGAGGTGCTGAACTAGTAACTGGTTGAACTGTACGTACTGTTTGAAAAGGTATGATACCAATTTTTCTTTTATTTATACAGCTAACATGGTGATGTCATCCCTTGGAGAAAACTGAATCTCTAACACTGCATCCAACTCATCCTTACTAAAACGATTTCAGAATCTGAGGTAACTAAATAACGTTGCCACATTATTTTGTGAGTGTTTTTTTGCTTGTCATCAGTTTCCACCCGCGAACTGTTTCGTAATGCCTCCGAGATTTCCATTCCTGTTGCTGCTGACATCACTACAGCTTCTAACAGCCTAATATGTTCTGAAGGGATGAACTTATCTTGTCTCATACATTGCAATAATTTGTAAATGCTCATCAAGCATCCTGCTTTCGTGTGGTTACAAAAACAAAATCTATGAATTTGTTATAGCATTCATCAAAGGAAGTAATCTTCTCATATAATCTACCCCATATGAGAGACCCCACTCAGGAGTACCTGTCGTCTAATCAGCTCCGAAGATAGATGATATTAGCACTGTCTGATGGAAGTCCTTTGTTTGTAACTGCAAACTGGACTTCATGAATGACATCATACGTGCTACTTCCAAGATTAATTCCAGTAAATTTGGGATGCGATGCATCTTCCAAAATAATTGTTTTTTGAGGCGGGAGAGGTTGCCATATTTTACAAAAGTAGATGTAGAAGGCAACTGAGAAATGTGTGATGTACTGGGGGTATGATAAGAATGAAACTCAGCTGACTGAGCCGTTTCTTGCGAATAAATCTTTCGGTTTCTCTAACAAGCAAGAATGTCGTATGAGGTTTCAGTCGTGGTCGGTTTTGTTTCTTCTCCGGATGTATGTGTTTCATCTTCAGATAAATTATCTTCTTAAAATAAGAAAATGTCTTTAAGAACTGAACTCGAAAAAATAAAATAAGTACAAGGAAAACGTTGAGTTCAAGTCGAGAGATTTTTTTAACTAAAATGAATAAATAAATAGATATTTGGATAGATAGATGGGATAGATAGACAGATAAATAGAGATAAAAAGATAGATGAATATATATATATATATATATATATATATATATATATATATATATATATATATATATATATATATATATATATATATAAATGAAGCATTCATATGGATGAAAATAACAAAAAGGAAATTGTGGGTATGAACAGTAATATGGGAAAGTTGTTTACGCATAGTGATTTAATCATGTTAGAGATGAGAAAACAATAACGTATTAAGAATAATGGTCCCGAGGTAATAGAAGGAACTTTTTACTTAATGGTACTAACTCGCGCATGGAAGCATACGATCCTTTCTCAAATTTTTTGACTAATGCAAGAAAGCCTTTACGCTTGTTCTAACGCTGTCCTCAACATGGAGAGGGCCCATAAAAGGTACCGGAGCCAACCCACCCCTGAATCACATCTTGTTTATGTTTCTGCCCGGAATCGTGCTAAGTCTGTTCTTCGCATTGCTAAAAATAATTTCATCCATACTAAATGCTCTCAACTCTCCAGCTCGAATTCTTCCCGCTCCTTCCGGCACCTTGCTAAAAACCTTTCTTACAACTTTACCTCATCATCCTTCCCTCCTCATTTCTACTCTGATGGTTCTGTAGCTATTTCTTCTACTGATAAAGCAGATCTCTTCGCTCAGACTTTCTCCTCCAATTCCACCTTAGACGATTCCGGTGCTGTTCCTCCATCACTTCCCCCCCTCGGACTTCCTCATGGCTGACGTTAAAATTTCTTCAGCTGACGAATTTTCTGTCATCACTGGCCTCAATACTAACAAGGCATATGGGCCTAATGGAGTCCCTCCTGTTGTCCTCAAGAACTGTGCTTCTGTGTACGCCCTGCCAAGGTAAACTATTTCGCTTTTGTCTTTCAACTTTTACCTTTCCTTCTTGCTGGAAGTTTGGTCTCATTCAGCCAGTCCCAAAGAAGGGTGACCATTCCCAACCCTCTAACCATCGTCTAATTGCTTTAACATCCTGTGTCTCAAAAGTTTTCGACTCTCTTCTTAACAGATAAATTTTAAAGCATCTTTCCTATAACAACCTCCTTTCTGATCGTCAGTGTGGGTTCCGTCAGGGACGCTACACTGGCGATCTTCTCACCTTCCTTTCAGACTCCTGGTCGTCCTCCTTTCGGGACTTTGGCGAAAGCTTTGACATCGCCCTTGACATTTCAAAGGCTTTCGATCGCGTCTGGCATAAATCTTTAATTTCCAAACTGCCCTCTTACGGTTTCTAACGTTCTATCTGTGCCTTCATCTATAGTTTCCTTTCTGATCGTTCTATAGCTGCTGTTGTAGACAACCATCGCTCTTCTATATCTATCAACAGTGGTGTTCCCCAGGGCTCTGTCCTATCACTAACTCTCTTTCTTTTATTCATCAATGATCTTCTAAGCTGCATATCTAACCCTATCCACTCGTAAGCAGATGATTCCACTCTTTACCTTTCTATTCGGTTTCCACAACGTCCTTCTCAGCTGTTATTTTAACAAACATGGGGTGAGGCTATGGCACACCTAATGTCTGACTTGGCTCATATCTCTGACTGGAGTAAAAATAATCCTTTTTTTACTGCATTAAAGACTCAATTTTTACGCCTATCAATCTGTCAAAATTTTCCACAAGAGTACTCATTAAAGTTTAATAATATCCAGCTCAATCCTGCATCATCCTTGAACATGCTTGGGGTTTCATTCACTCGGGACTTTTCTTGATAAGATCATATTGCATATCTTGTAAAATCTGCTTCCAAGAGATTAGGTGTGCTAAGCCGACTCCGTGCCTTCTATACCCCTGCGCAGTTGTTGACTTTATACACGGGTTTTATTCGCCCCTGTGTTGAGTACAACTCTCATGTGTTGGGAGGCTCCCCACATACAGCTCTTCTCAATAGGGTGGAGTCAAATGTTTTTCGTCTCATCAACTCTCCTCCTCTTACTGGCTCCCTTCAACCTCTGTCTCTTCGCCGCACTGTTTCCTCTTTATCTCTTTTCCATCGCTACTTCAATGGTCATTGCTCCTCTGAACTCTCTGCTTGCATCCCTTCACCTTGACGACGAGTGCGTAGCACCCATCTAGCAACAAATGCTCATCCCGTTTCTGTCCAACTCTCTAATGCAAGAGTTAACCGTTACTCCCAGTCCTTCATTTATGCAACAGGTCAACTCTGGAACTGTCTCCCTCTGTCTGTATTTCCTACTTCCTATGATCTCCAGTCTTTCAAACGGAGTGTGTCCAGGCATCTCTAAACGACCGGATCTTGAATTTGGCTCCCTTTTGTATTGTTTTTT
>NC_137014.1:23441977-23451977 GCF_032717465.1 Coenobita brevimanus | reverse complement strand
GACTCTGGGTCTATGGTGATCTTAATATGGGAATCCTCCCTAAACAGTATTAAAGGAAGGATCAAACGGGTCTGGATCCTTGAGCCGCCTGACATTCGTCTCTGTGGCATTGTCAGCTCAGAATTTTATGTGAAGGACAAGGTAACTCTAGAGATACAACTCGATAAATTAATAAAACCCTTCACAGCTGAGTTTTATATCACAAATAAACTCGGGTATCCTGCAGATGCTTTAATTGGTATAGAAGCCATGGTTCAACATTCTATACAACTAATACCTGCTTGTGGTAGTATTAAAGTTCAGGGATTTTATATATCAGTCATAAAATGTCCACACCCTTTTCTTTCACAGGTAAATTCGATCACATAGTCTACTGTAACTCCTCCGCCACCAGCAGAGAGCGATGTGGATCAATTACTAGTATCTAATGACACTCTGTCTTTCAGTGACACAATGGATGACTCATCTACGTCTCATTTAACTGCCTCAAATAGTCTGAATGACCTTTTGCAACATGCCGATGAAACGAACAGTGAGAAATTGGTGCACAATTTTGTTGCCGCACGAATTCACAAAAGTCTCTGTTCGTTTTGTAGGTGTAGAATGAGTTTTTATTTTTTATTTTTTTTTTTTTATTTTTTTTTTTTTATGTGTCCGAGTCTGGGCATAGGCTTCACAGCCTGCTATCAAGGCCCAGCAGTCCTCCTACATACCATACACCTCTACATGTCACCACTTCGGCGCTAACACCCACCGTCCGTATTGAATACATGCTAGGGCTGTCTCATGCAGGACTGGTGTATTGGTATTAGCGGGGGTATTTTTACGACATGTCGGCGGGTCTTCTGGTTGATCAGTAAAGCCTGATTTAATGAAATTCAAATCCTTAAATTGTTCCCTGCCCCAGCCGGAATTCGAACATGGGTCCGTCAGGACTGCAGGCCACCTCTCTACCGATTGAGCCATCACATCAATATGAGACGTGTTGTGTGGATGGTTTAACATACAGGTCAACGTTATGCACCGTGTTGGAGGATAATTTGTGTTATTTTTATTTATTAAATGTTCCACTAAAACTTTTAAAGTGGTCCAGAGTTTGGCGATTTCCTGGTGTACCCATCGGCATTTTAGGTGTGCCAGAATATACTATTCTCTGTAACAACTAGGGAGGACGAGGAGGACAAGTTATCTGCAAACTCTGCGGAGTCTGCTACAACTCTTTCAGCTGACCTGACCTTGCATGTAGATCAGGGCGATTTCCCTCATTATAAAGAACAATGAATAATTTTTTTTGCAGACCTATAGAGGTGTTGTGGCCTTACCTGGGGAACCTGTGGGAAAGAAAGGCATGATCAAGCATAACAATGAATTGATTCCGGTACTCAACCAAATTTTGTCCAGGCAGATAATTGACCCCATAGCTTACGAATAGAAACAGACGAGATAGTACAAGATATGCTAAATCAATTCATCATTGAAAACTCCGTCAGTCCGTGGAATAATCAGTTCTTCTAATTCGCAAGAAATGAGGTGAATGTAGACCAGCAGTTGACTATCATAAACTCTGTCACAGTACCCGATCGATTCCCATTACCAGTCATAAGAGATTAACTGGAATCACTTGGCGAGAAAAACGTTGTTCTCACCTTACATCACTTTCACAGTTGCGACTGGCAAGCAGACATGGAAGAGTCATCATGCCCTATAACTGCATTCAGTACTCTTTCTGGACACGATCATTTTGAAAGTCTTCACTTTGGTCTTAGAACTGCTCCTTCGGAATTTATGAGGCCTATCCATTCTTTCTTTGAGTGGTATGATAGGTCATTCCGTTTTTGCTTACATCACTGTTGTAAGTCAATCCATGAACATTTTGCCGAACTACGGCAAATATTTGATCGCCTCTAAGTGCCAGGTCTGAAAGTTAAGCTCAGTAAATGCAACTTTCTAAATAAGTGAATTAATTTTCTTGGACATATGGTTGACGCTGAAGGAATTCATACCACATGAGAAAGTTAAGGCAGTTTCGAACTTTCCAGAACCTACCAGTGCTGATGATGTAAGGAGTTTTCTTGGAATGGGTGGCTACTATCGGCGATTTAATCAAGATTAAATCGTTGCTCCACTGAATAAGTTACATAAAAGAAATAACTTTTTGTTTGGACTAATGATCAGTTTCACGCTTTTGAAGTACTAAAGACAGGATTTACTAATGCCCCAGTCATGGCATTCCCTGGTTATAAGAAACCTTTTCTTCATTGTACAGATGCATCTGGTGCGGTGTTGATGCAAATCGATCATGCAAAGAGGAAACGTGTAACAGCGTATGCTAGTCGTACACTTAATGCCGCAGAACGTAACTACAATGTGTAATACTGACTGCGAGGCTTTAACAGTAGTTTTGTTTCTGAAACAGTTCAAAGACAAAATCTCCGGGTATCGAGTGCATATCCAAGCAGATAATTTCACACCTTGTGATTTATTCAAAAGAAGAAATGTTACCGGTCGTTTAGCACGATGGTCAGTTATTATCCAAGATTTCAACCCAACCCTTAAGTACGTACCTGGTAAATCAAATTTAGTAGCAGATGCTGTTTCAGGTCACGTTACGCGGCAGTTTCACCATATCAAACAAATTATGTTCCTTACACCTCTATAACCTGAGATGATTGTATATAACCGTCAGCGCACAGATCCTCTGTTATCCAAGGTTATGTATTTCCTAGAATCGGAAGACGCTTCAACCATACCTACTCTGCCAGTGCCAGTAGATGATCTCATGTTAGACAATTATATTTTGTATAGGAAGACCTCCCTTACCGGGCGGGACATACCTAATAGAAAGGTACATCAGCTTGTTCCCACTGGTTTAATGCCTGTAGTACTCAACCGCAACCATAACACATCTCATCTCATGCATCCCATCCGGGATGGGATAGGATAGGTGTTTGAGGCAAGCACGTCTTTCATTTTATTGGCCTACTTTGTGTAAGGACATCAATGTTATGATTCCTGTCTTCCCTGTAATCGTCATAAAGGGTCAACCGGATTTCCTGCTGGACTTCTGCAATATCCAGTTCCATCACGTCCAGTGGACACCATTTCCATTGATCTCCTTAAATTACATCTTACGAAATCCTGTGCAGAGTATTTGTTCGTAGCAGTTGATTATTTCTCACGTTACTGGGTTCTCATTGCCCCCCATGACAAGACTGCTAAGTGTATTGCACTTGCCTACATTAATCACATCATATGTCCATTCACTACACCGTCCTCTGTTATTACTGATAATGGCTCAGAGTTTAACAATGGTCTTCTTGTCGAAATTTGTTAGCAGTAAAGCATCAATAAATGTAATCTCATACCCAACTATCCAGCTTCCAAAGGCCCTTTCGAAAGACAAAATCCTAAGGTGCTGGAGTGCTTGCGGTACTTAGGTTCTCAAAGCACATGTTGGGATGAGTGGATACCCCAGCTTGCAGCCTCAATCAATAGTTCCATCAATAAATCCATTGGCGAAACTCTATTCTTTCTCTTATATGAATTTGTTTACAGACTTGCCCTATTTGATGCTGTTATCGAAACCTAGTCCACTCAGTAATTTGGATGATAATGTGAGTGTGAAAATAACAGACTTCCATAAAATACATATGTGTGTAAATTCTAACCTGGCCTTATCTAAAGAGGATATGATACAACACCAGCATAAGTCAGCATTACCTCTGAGCATTAACGTCTGGGACTTAGTATTTGCTCGCTCACATACATGTAGTTCTAAATTAGCAGATAAATTTACGGGCCCGCACCATGTGGTATTTCGTAACTGTAACAAATCTGAGATTAAGGACTTGTTATCATCTGAGACTAAGTGAGTTCACGCAGACGACCTTAAGGGTTACTCGCAGGTATTTCGAGTGGGAGAAAAACCAGGAAAATGATGTATCTTCTATTCCTCCTTTTTCTTATTCTCTTTCCTCTTCTCCTACTCCTCTTCCTCCCTCCGCCCTTGCTACCCCTTCATCACCACCTACTTAGCATGTCAGTGAGTACAAACAAAAGCTTCCTTCAGCAACTCGCCTCACTGTTTCTTGTGTCGTCTCTGTCAAGACCACTTTGCTGATTTGAACATTAATCCGGATTCCTTTTATAAGTAAGATGTTGTAGAGGAAGTAGACAAACTTGATTAGCACAAGCTTCCCATGGTTCACCTCTGGCAAATAGGTAGTATTATTCCATATATCATTACATCCCTGTGACTAGATAGTATTATTTCACACATCTCAGTTACTAGTTAGTATTATTCCAAATATTATTACATCCCTGTGGAGTGATAGTATTATTCCATATATTGTATCTCTGTTACAAATTAGTATTATTTCATATATTATTACATCCATGTTACTAGGTAGTACTATTATGTATGTTATTACATCTCTGATACTGGTTGGTATTATTACATTAATTAATACGTCTTTGTTAGTAGGTGGCATTGTTACATAAATAAATGAAATAGTTGTGCAACTGAACAAAGTTTTGAATGTCTTAATGAAATGATAAAATCTGCTTTATTATAGAAATATTGTATATCATCTTCCAACAATTCATGTTACAAGTAGAGAATTTAACAATTGTCATGTTACCATAGACCTTGTCCCAACGTCAGATCTTCGCTTTATGGGCTTGCCCTAACTGCAGATCTTAACTGTGTTCTTTTCCCTCATGTTTGTACAATCCTGTACTTAAAACTAACCCCCTTTTCACGACTATGATATTCGTGTTCGTTTTGCAGCCATCTTCATCTCGTCCAACTATTTCCTTTCCCTCTGCCTCGCAATGACATTCTTTATACTGCAGGCTTGTGCTCTAAATTCTTTCTTCTGTCCCGCTCGATCTCATGCATTCGTGTTCATCCGCAGATCTAACCTTCGTCCAGGTCGTGTGTTCCCTTTAAGATCTTTCCGAACACAGCTGTTCCTTGTAAGAATACACTGGTCCAGATATCTCACTTTCTTCATCACCTTTTTTTGAGCCCTCATTTTAAATGTATATCCTCCCACTGCATTTACATTGCTTGGACTTTTACTCAAGACGGTTTTTGTTTATTGCTGTGTTAACCCATTAGCTCCCAGGTTTCCAGTGTGAGGGACTGTTCTGGAAGGGTACTAGGCGTACTGCCCTCCGCCTGTCGGCTCATATTCGCAAAGCTGTTGGGTCCGTACCCCCGGGTTTCCTTCTGTGTTAACCTTCGAAAATGCCAAGTTCCGTCCTATATTAAGGACACTGGGCGCGAATGGGTAAAGTATGTGGAAAAGAGCCTCCGTGAGATTAGGGCACAACACGGAAAAAGGGAAACAGTGAAACGGGTTCAATGTAAAAGAGATGAGAACTTGCAACCTGACACAGAAGGTGGGGAAAATTGAGTGACATTATGATAAAGTGAACAAACAATACCACATTCCAGCCTTATTATACAGTGCTGATTTGTGTGAAGACGTGTGGACACCCAACTAATAATGTAAATATTATTTAGTCATTACTAAACCATATGATCTCGCGATGCTATTCCTATATAACCAGCTATTATGTAATTTTATTATTCATTTCCAAAACATATATCAATATGATGTCATTCTGTTATGCATGGTACATTATGTTAAGTAGTTATTTTCCTTGTTAACCAGTGTACCTCCATTATTGGTGTGATGTATTATCGTATGATTTTCTTCCCATACACTTGTAATATCAATGGTGTTTCTATGTATGTGCCTTAAATTAGGTAGATAACTGTCCCTGTTAACTAGTATACTCCTCTTATTAACATAATGTATTATCACATATATTTCTTATCATTTGGTTATATCAATGTCATTCTTTTATTTAAATTACCTTCAATTAATCTCTATATCAGTAAAAAATATCAGGAGATATTTGCTCCATCAGTAGGGGGAGAGAAAATATACGAGAAAGAAACTTACCTACCAACCTACTTAATTACCTGTCCACCTACCTGCCCACCTACTTACTTACCTACCCATCTACCTCCTTACCTACCTACTTACTTACCTATCGACCTACCTACCTACCTGCCTACCTACCTGTGTAAGAGTGAGCAAATCGATGTTTCGCGCAGATCCGTCTCTGAGTCAGGACTAACAGCAGAACCTTTCTGTAAACAGATTGGAGATGTCACTGAACACCACTTCTGCTCACTAGTTCTAGCTTGAAAGTTTGTATGAGAAATCAGAGAATAGGTACACTCTATTGAGCCCCTTCAATAAACCATCCAGAGGAGAAGACGGAGTTTTTCTAAGATTACCTGGAATCGTGATAGTAGCTCTACGGGCCCACATCTCTCTCTCTCTCTCTCTCTCTCTCTCTCTCTCTCTCTCTCATATCTATGTATATGTGTGTGTGTGTGTGTGTGTGTGTGTGTGTGTGTGTGTGTGTGTGTGTGTGTGTGTGTAGATAGATAGATACGTAGAAAGATAGATAGATAGATAGAAAGACAGATAGATAGATATGCATGTATGTATAAATGTCACCCCGTTTTCCCTATCACCATATTCCTCTCTTCCTCTCTCTCTCTCTCCCTCCCCTCGCTCCTTTTCCTCCTTTTCCTCATCTTGTCTCCCTGAGGCCCCACATCCTATATACCAGCGCGGCAGGCTTGATGAGTTTGTGTACCCCGGCGCAATCACGCCATTCCCTTCCACCGTCCATCTTCACTCACATCACCACACAGGTCCCACCTAACCACTCAGTCCCTTACTATTCCTCACTTTATCTTGCCGCTTCTCATCTCAACTAGCTATTTCTCGTATAATCTCCCTATATCTTGGCCGATTTCTCAATATCTCTGCTGATCTACCTATCTGTCTACTGAGCTCGCAGTATTACGCATGATAACATCACACTTCGACAGATCTCTCTTGGTTTGGCCTTTCCCATGCACTGCTAATTTTCACTCACCCTACACAATCACCCAATCTTTCGTCATATCCCATCACTTCTTACCTAATCTAGCAACGTTTCAAGTAAACTCAGCAATTTTGGCTACACACAGCCTTTTGTCTCTCTCCCTTTCCCATCTGCTCTCTCCACGTGTTGCCTGATCTAACAAACGAGTCTGATTCCTCCACTTCTCTTCATATCTCACTAAATCTCGTCATTTGCCGCCTTGTCGTTCTCGGTGTATTTCATCACATTTTATCTCATTCCAACCCATCACTCCCTCATATCATCATCCCCTTCCGTAACTCACCACTTCTCTCCCGCATTTCACTTCTGCTTCTGATTTCTCGCTCTCACCTCTTTTCACCCCACCCCCCACTATCATTGAGATAGTCAAATTTCTCCTCTTTTTTTGGAATTTCCTTCAAGCGCATCTCAGATCTTTCTCTGTTATTTTAGCCCATCTATTTTTAGTCTGTAATTTGTATTTCAGTTCAGTGAACTTACTTCAGTCTAACTTACATTTCAGTTCTAATCTGTATTTAACTGCTTTAACATCTTGACTCGATCACGTCTCTTTAGTTCTCTTCTTCATGCAAACGGTTTTATTTAGCTAAGGCGTGACTTTTCGAACTACAGTATTTATACTCATTTTGCTTTTCCTTGGCCTAAAAGTGTAGCAGTAGATCAGCACCAGAATATGTTGGTAGAAGGATGGAATGCTGTGAAAATGATGTAAACCTGCAGCATTAATTTGTTTCTGCACTGAGCTGCGTGAAGTAAGTTATCAGAGAACGAAAATATGGGTCAGATTAAGATAAAACTACTGATTCATCTTTCAGTACACCCTACAGAACTAGAGATCTTAAGTCAAAAAAAAAAAAAAAAATGTTTACAGGCAGCAAGAACTAACTGTACTGAGACGCCATCGTATTAATGAAATTAGTTTGTCTCGATCAAGTTTTCTCTTCAGAACTGACTTTGGAATCATACCATATACTCGTGTGTGTGTGTATATATATATATATATATATATATATATATATATATATATATATATATATATATATATATATATATATCATCATCATCCGTTTGCATATCCACTGCAGGACCGGCCTATCCCGACCGAAGTCGGGACGATACAGCCAATGTATCTCTACCAAGTGGCTTAGGCTGTCTGGTAGAGATTGTATGTACGGTGAGAAGTGCTTGTAACTGTAATTGTAGTGTTGGAGTGGCTTTGGATATGTGTGTAGTCTGTGAACCAAGTGTAATCTGCCCGCGCAAGCTGAATGGGTGCAAGCATACTTTTTTTTTTTTTTTTTTTTTTTTTTTTAGTATCCGACACTGGTTCAATCACAGCACCCTTTGTGTCCGCCAATGCAGCACGTGGGAGGGTGAACACTCCCAAAGTTTATTACCCTGGCGGGGCGCGAACCCTGGCTCCCCCATGTACGAAATGCACACTGTACCACTCTACCACAGAGGCTCCATATATATATATATATATATATATATATATATATATATATATATATATATATATATATATATATATATTTGAGGTGAGGGCACAAGGTGGTAGGCGGGGGCGCTCACCATCCACACGATAGATGTAATGCCACTTTGAGTGTCTGCCCTTTCCTCTCTTCCTTCCTTCCTCTTCTTTCTTTCTTTTCTTCATTCTTTCCTCTTCGTTCTGCCTACGGGTGACTTTACGCTCCCTCTTCTATCTTTCTTTACTTCATTCTTTCCTCTTCCCTCTGCCTATGGGTGACTCTACACTGAGTAACAAGCCAAATGATTTCCAGTACACCAGGAACCATTTACTATGCTGGGTTGTAACTATATAACCAAATTATGGCACAGACTCAGTCCAATCGGACTGAGTCTGTGCAGGTTTATATGAAAGGGGTGGTTTGGGTTTACTGCTCACGTAATGCCACTCAGGGATGAGTGAGGCTGGTCACTCATCTTAAATGTCAGGACTAACTTGCCTAGCCCCGGGCTCCCATGCTCCTTATGGGGCATCATAGGATTGGATGATCAATGGAAATATATATATCTCATCTCATCTCATCAGCCGTTTGAGTGTCCACTGCAGGACCGGCCTATCCCAACCGAAGCGGGAACGATACAGCCAAAGTATCTCTACCAAGTGGCTTAGGCTGCCTGGTTGAGATTGTATGTAGAGTGAGAAGTGCTTGTAAGTGTATTGTAGTGTTGGAGTGGCTTTGGATGTGTGTATTACCTGTGAACTACGTGTAATCGGCCCGCACAAGCCGACTGGGTGCAAGCATACGAGTACTTTATAGTATGCGACACAGGTTCAACCACAGCACCTCTGATGTCCGCCAATGCAGTACGTGGCCAGATGAACGCTCCCAAAGTTTATTACCCTGGCGGGGAGCGAACCCTCGTTCTTCAGTGTACGAAAACGCACACTTTACCACTGTACCACACAGGCTATATATATATAAGAGCCGCGTTGATTGTTTGTTTGCCCTTCAATTAAGCTCAAACTAAGGGCCAGAGGCCCCCAGACCTATATATATGATGAATCAGGATGACCCAAAGATTTATTTTTTTTATGCCTTTTTGGCCCTGGCAACGTCGGGTACTCCTGCAGCCCAATTTTTGGCATGAACACTCAGGTGATCTCCAGTTCGGACATAGGCTATGTGAGGTTGACCTCGAGGTCATTTGAGGTCACCAGTCGGAGGTCATTTGAGGTCACAGGTAATACACGTTTGAACGACAGAACCCAGCAGCCAGACTTTTGGCATGGAGATTCACATGACCTCCAGTTCGGACATAACCTATTTGAGGTTGACCTCCGAGGTCATTTGAGGTAAACAAGTGACCACAAATAATGTGTGATAGTCTGCGAAAGCTAAAATAGAAAGTTGCTGGACCTCTCATAATCCCTCTTCAAAAGCATAAGAATTACATGATCTTTCTGGTGTAGAAAGATAGAACAAATAGAATCAGAGTGTTCGCCTTTTTGGCCCGGAAACCCCGGATATCCCTGCTAGTATATATATAT